>NW_005842804.1:331580-332992 GCF_000455745.1 Alligator sinensis
GTTCCAAGTCACTTCGGTGCTTTTGGAAGTCCTGCCTGTACTGGATTTTCAAAGTAGGTTGTCACAGAAACACTGGCATACAGGATCTGTCGGACCATCAGCTCGTTGAAATGAGCCCACGCTGCATACGCAGACCAGCGAGCATCGCTGTGGGCTGGGTCTGGTGCGACTCTGTTCACACTCGGTTTCCACATCGGGTGCCGATAGATCGCGCAGTGGCTGTAGCTCTTCTGTAAGTCAAAACTGACGGCTAAACTTTAGTATCTCTTTGCATCTCCCTCATATTTTCCGTGGTCCTCTATGTTGCTGCCTGTTCTCAACAAGGCAGGGAAGGATGTATCTGCTTCCTGTAGCTGTTTCCAAAACACTGTTGGCACTGTTGCCGGTGTCGCAGAGGAACTGCAATACAAACACCAAGCGTGCGTTGTTCCTGTCCACAGCCAGTTCATGCGCGGGGCCTTTGCTAATCAGAAATAAATAATAAAGAGCAGCAACAGAAACACCACATGGCAGCATGGGACAACAATCCCTATGGCAAATGTTCTTGATACAAAACTTCCTGACAAATATCCCATCATTTGGCTAATGTAGCATGGCAACATCAAAACCATGCAGAGGAGCACACGTTATTGCCACCAGATTATGGTGTCTTCCTCACTGTCAGATTTATTGAGAATCTCCTGTCCCGCACTAACTACCTGTCACCCAAACATTCGTCAGCAACACGATTTTCTCGCCATTGCACTGCGGTGCTGCAGGCAAGAGCGCGGTTTAGAAGTGAAATCTTAATGTACGGAGCCAGCACTTGTATGTCGAGTGGCGCTGCTGAACTATCGGTGCCTGCGTGCAGCGGGGCAGCCCTGTGCTCTCGTGAGGCTACACAATGAGATTCACTTGCCTTGGCCAATCGTTGCCTAAGGGGTAGGCAGGTTTGTACGTGGAAGTGGTCTTTAAAGGCTGAGCAGCAGGCCTGCGCGAAGCGGCTAGTATTCACTTTGGATTTCTTCCGATTCAGGGGACAGTGATTCGATTCAGTGATTCGAATCACTGTCCTGAATCGATTCAACCGAATCTGATTTGGACATTTGGCTGCTGCCGAATTGGCTGAATCTCCAAATCGGCCCCATCCCCTGCCTGTTCTCCCAGCCCGGCAATGGCTGCCCCACCCGCCCCAGCTCCCGGCTCTTTGGAAAAAAAAGCCCAGTACTCACCAGCTGCTGCCAGATGGGGGGCGATCCCCACTGCCCCACGCTGCATGGGGGGCACTGCACAAGCCCCCATCCCCTACCCGCTCTCCTGGCCCAGCTCCCAGCTCTTAAAAAAAAGAAAAAAGCCCCCGCTCACCCGCTTCTGCCCAGTGGAGGGCAATCCTCACTGCCCCCCACTGCCCTGCGCTGCATGAGGGGCTCTGC
>NW_005842804.1:333145-398572 GCF_000455745.1 Alligator sinensis
GAGCGGGGCGGGCATCAGGGGGGCTGCAGGATCAGGCAGGGGATGGTCCCCCCATGTTCCCCTCCCCCCTCCTCCAGCCTCCCCCTCCTCTCCTCCGTACTTACCAGCTCCGAGTCCAGGTCCAGCTCCCTGCAGCAGCCAGCGGGGACTGCCCGAATCGCTGAAGTTCAAAGTTTTGAAGAGCTTTGAATTGATTCAGACCTTTAAATTGGTCTCCCAATTCGATTCGGATTCGGAGATTCGGCTGCCGAATCGGGCTGAATCTCCTCCGAATCGAATCAGCACCCGAAGCTTCGCACAGCCCTACTGAGCAGCGTACACAAATGTTGGACCCCAAAGTTGCTTAGTGTGCGGTTTGCTGTTGTGAGCAGGGAGATCTGTTTTCCCAAAGTTTGAGTGAAAGGAAGGAGCCAGAACGGTGCGTCTCGGAGGGTGCACTGCTGTCTAGGACCGCCCCAGTGACGGGACTGCGAGCCACCCGAGGACAAAGTGGGCAGTAGGTTGTACAAAGGCATGTTAATCTGTGAGATGCTTTCCCAGGGGATGGCCACGCAGGATCCACCAACATCCAATGAGGTGCTTGGATATGTATTTTTGGTTGCTATCTCAGGGCTGCTGGAGCCTTGCTGAAAACCTCATAGCAGGCACGGTACCAAAGTGGATCCCATGACCTTGATGAATCTTGAATTCATTTAAGCGTCGAGCCCAAATATCTGAGCTTGTATGAAGCAGCGTTCTGAGCGATCCTCCAGTGCTGGAGCGCGCGCAGATCCACGTCCACGTGGCCTAGGACCCTGAAGGATCTTGACCTTCTGCAAAAATACATCCGTTTTAGTGCTGAGGAGTCCGACCTGGTAGTGAAGATGAGGACTAAAAAGTGCAAAGTGCCACTCCCTGGAGGAGGGAAACGAGTTAAATGGGCTAAATAGCAAGCAATAACTAATTCACTGAACTCCTAAACTACTGGTTCCCAGTCTCTTTAGACTCAAGGCACTCCTTGTTGAAGCACTTGAAGCGCCCCTCAGAAAATGTCAGCCCTTAGTTTTAACTTGTTTTTTGACTACAGAAAAACAATAGAGTCCTTCTTCTGTTGCGGAGAGCTGGGGAAGACCACAGCGGGGCAGAATGGTTTTGACCCGTTCCCGTTTGAAATCTCTGGGTTTATGTCTGAATGGCTCCTAGGCTGAGAATCACTCACCTAGACCTCAAAGCCGTCTCCTACCAGAAATTATAACGTTACCACAAGGTTTCCAAAATCTGGCGTGGTCCTCCCACTCTGTGGATACAAAAGATGAGGCATAGAACTAATTGGAATTCTTCTAAGAAATTTTTTGGGGGAAATAGCATTTTTGGAAAACCAAAAATGTTGCGAAGAACGACTGACTATTTTCTTCTATTTTCCTCTGTATTTATTAAATCTTTTATTGAAACAACAAAAAGTTTCACTTACAAAAGTAATCTTAATGACCATTTCAAAAGCACGTTTCTGATGTTTTCAGTAAAAATGGCAATGCAGATTTCATTGAAACAAAAATGGATTTGTTTTACAGCTTGTGAAACACAAACAACTTTGATATTTTTCATAAAAATACTTCTTTTCTGACCACATGTAGCTGTGAATGCCATCGCCTAGGCCAATGTCGAAGGTATTGAAATATCCAGTGAATAGGAGCACACACGGTATCAGGTTTTCACATGTTCTCTGTCTAGCAAGTGGTTGCTTTGAGTACTGACCCTGCCCGTGTCCAGTGACTACCACCGGACATCAAGTTAATGGCCATCTGTCCACAGAATATCTTGGCCAAGTTGGAAATGCCATGCACTATGGTTGTTATAGCCGTTACTGCTCCTCCTGCCTCTTTTTAAATACGGGGCTGGGGTGGCGTGGGCACGAAGGCGCGCAGTCGAGGCCGTAGCAGAAGCGCTCGCGGTGCAGCCAGTTGGAGTCCGACGAATCTACGAATTACCTTGTCACAAGGACACGTACAAGGAAGGAAGGAAGGAAGGAAAGGAAAGGACTTCTTTTAAATGAGTTTATGAGACTGCACCCAGGGAGGTGAGCAATGGCTTCCTCAGTGACGAGAAAGCCCCGCTGCGCTGCCCGTGTAACTGCCGTAGGAGTACATGATACTCGTCTTGGGCTTTGGATGCCTAATAGAAACTGGAATGGGTATCTGGACTGAGTCCTGGAGTCTGCGCCGTTTGGGCTGGGCTCAGACAACGCACGCTGCATACGAGGTTGTTATCCCTGCATACGAGGCTGTGGCGGGCTAAGTTTGATATCTTCAGCAAACCTTAGGTTCCCAACACGGCTTCACCTGGGTCTTTGACAGGTGCTGAATGAAGAGATTATCTAGATGGCCTCAGCAATGTGGTGCTGTCATGCTTGAGGAGTACGGTTCTGTGTTAAAACCGGTCGTGTGCTTGAGGCACCCAATCAAAAGTAATTGTGTTGTCCTAGTGTCACAACGTGTTGGCTTCTGCATGGCTATCGCAGATATATGCATGTCAGCACGTAGATTGCCCTGAGACAGTGGGCTGATTGCAATTACAGATTATCGTTCGTGAAATGTATAGTTTGGAGCTGCACTTGAATCTGGGAGCCTAGGAAAGGCCATTCAAGGCACTCGGGAGTCCCCCCAAAGCTGCTGGAGCTCCAGAGCCCCACGCGGGTTCCTGATGGGCAGCACGACCGCCGCGCACCTCCGCGACAAGCAGGAGTGCGGACTAAGCGCCACTCGGCCGTCGGGGTTGAGCTGCAGGACATGAAACACCAGGCCGCTGGCTTTGAAAGCTGCCCGGTGGTGCTGTGCCCGGGTGCTCAGTGGCTGCTGGGCAAAGACCAGTGAATTCAGTCTGCTAGGTTGGAGCATCATCTTCCCTGGTTATGACTAGGTGCCGGTGGGGAGCGTGACAAGACCCCTGCCGCCTTGCTCCTTGCACACGCTGCGATGTATGGAAGAGCACGGTGCCGTGTCCTCCCATGGGAACATGTAACCAGGAGGCATGGGCCTGTCTCCTGCTTCAAAAATACCTGCCCTGGGGGCTTACGTCACATGTCTGCAAGCACCTCCACAGCTCCGTGTCTACCTGGCTGCCAGGATGAGACGAGAGCCCAGCCTGTGTTTGTGGCAGCCGTGTAGTACCTGGCGTGAACGCTCCGATCTCAGGGAAACCTGTCTTGCTAGGGAGCCCCCAATACCTCCCGCTGCCGTGAAAGCTAGGATGCACGGATCGCCTGTAGCACCTCTCCTGTTCGAACCCGTGTCAGCGTGAGTGAAACAACGTAAAATCTCTGGAGCCTAGCATTTCGGGGGAGCCAGAGCATCACTTCCAGTTTGCTGCGGGCTTCACTTGCATCCCAATTATAATTAGCAAAATGCAAGCAGCCTGTACACATTGCAGAGCGACTGCTTTTACAACTCACTTCCTGCCCGCCAGAAAAATAACGGTCATTCCTCTGTCTTACCCTCGCTCCCCCAGACAAGTCAGGTACAGAAACACACATTTAAATAAGAGTAAGGTTGGTATTTAAGCTGATAACAGGCAGGAAATGAAAAGTTAAGTCCTCCCCGTCCCCTTAACTCAGCGCGTGCACGTTCCTCTTCTCCGCAGTGGTGCCAATGAAGGAGGACGCCTCGTCCTGCGCTTCCAGTTTCCTGCCCGTTGTCGTCCAGCTCCGTTTCTGAGAAGAGATTCATGTGCGGCGTGTGCGCTCCAGCGTCCCCGGCCCTGAGGAGCGCGCAGGGGCAGGCTCTAAATACTTTATAGAGGGGTCATATTTCATCCACAAGTAACTGAATTAATATTGTGTTGACTAAAGTGAGGGGAAATTTTTATTCTAAATTAACATTGAAGACATGCGTTGGTCCTCAGTTGCACACGAGGGAAATATTTAAAAGGCATGTTCGAATTTTTTCCATGGTTTTTTAAAGCTGGTAGTAGTGAAATGATGTTTCGGAGGATGCTGTCAAACCTGCAACTTCCTGAACCGTTCCTGTCGAGGACAGGCTTCGGCCAACACGGCTACCGCCGAAAACCCTGTCGAAGACCACACCTGGCAACTTCTTGGGCCCAAAGAGTGCGGGAGAGGTGACAAAGGGGCGGCGACTGCTAGCCACCGCTTGTACTAACGCTGTGTTCAAGGAGCTTTTCTTAATTGCCTAAAAGGCAATCGGGAGTGGCGTAGGGAAGTTGCAGCTGAGCACCGGGCAGGCGCGAGACTCATCAACCTGCTCTTTCCAACACTTAACTCCAATATTGCACGAAAGCCAGACGGCGCTTGGGGTGCCCTTCTTGAGTAGCTGAGTCCTGAGCGTTTGGCCTTGGGGTTTGCCACCCGCTTTGGGCAGGGCCTTTTCTGCTCTCGGTGCCTAAATTGTTGTCTATTCTGGTTTACTTCAGTCTCTCTTCCGTTCCCGTTTTCTTCCATTTGGGGGGAAAGGGGACAGCAGATTTTTTATTGTGTTTTAAATTCATCCCATTATGTCCATCGCTCAGGGATGGGAGATAGATGTGCCATAATTTTTTTTCATATCAATTCATAATTTTTCTGGTTCTAACTTTGCTCAGTCTCCATCTCCCTCCCAGTCTATTCAGCGGTCAGGCTTGTGGCAGGTGAATCTTTCTTTATTGCCTTGAAAAATATGGTGCCTTTATTCTTATTAAACTCACAATATCTTAAATGAAATTCAGATTTATATGTGGAAGTCTCACTATTTGTAATATGAATCATAAACGTCAGTAATGCAATTTTAAGGAGCTGTTTTCCCATATAAGAAGAAAAATCTTTGAATCTAGCAATCCAGTTTACCTGCTCTGAACAAAGGTTCTGGTAATATCTTTCCCGGTGGTTTAACAGTACAAAGATAGAGGGGGGAGAGAAAGATGGGGGTTTCTCGATATTTACTTATACATACATCATGTGTGTTTGGTGCTGATACATATGCATGAGCTTTGCATCTGTAGACACATGCTAGCGCAAACATGGGTACACAGGCTCAGGCGGAGAGAGGAAAAAAGAGAGAGGTTTAAATACATACGAATACTTCATGCTGCCGCTGTCTGTCCTGTGGCATCTGCACGGCCTGGAAGAGGAGGGCGAGGCTTTGCTTTGCGCTTGTGCTCACGCGCGCGCGTTGCTCTGGTATCAGCGGCTGTCTTGTGGGCACGTTCAGAGGCTGGAAGCAGCTTTTTGAGGGTTGACTTGCCTTTTCCCCCCTCTTTTTTAAGTATTGGGAGGAAAGCGTGTTTTTGGTAGGAACTGCTTCAAGGTCTAATCTCTGGGATTTTCTCCCACACTTGCCATTATAGTATCTGAGTACTCAGTCGGCCTTTGTACTGGGAACACACCAGGGAAACAGCCGGACCAGTTCACAGACTAATCTCTCTGTCCTCCTTGCGGCCAGACATGGTCTCCAGCCTCTGTTTCTTCTCTCTTTGATGGCATTTCTTCTCTAATTGTGGACCGAATCTTGCTCTGCTTAATTCAGGAAGTAGATCCCAGTAACTCTATTCTTGAGTAAGGAAGAGGGATTACCCTTGTAGATAGGAGTGGTATTCTTTTATGTTCCTATAGAGCATTACGCCTAGTATTTCCTTTCATTTTGAATATCTCAGAGCATTTTGTATGGCTAGAAAGGTGCCTGTGTTTCTCACCATTGCAGCAGGGGACACAAACCCAGCAAGGGAAAATGACTAAGGAAACAGGAACCGATTCGCCTCCTTTCATAGTGTGAACACAAGAAAAGCAAAAGTATAGAAGCAAGCAAGCAGCGTCCCTTCCCCTGCTCTTTCAGCTGTAGAAACCCAAGACGTGGCTGGGTCGGGGGCTCTGCGGACCTGGCTCTGTTTGTGCTTCTGCCCCTTGCAGCGGGTGACCCTCGGGGAGCCGTTCCATCTCCCTGGGCCTTAGTTTTCCCCATTGTAAAATGGGGATAAAGACATCAGCCTCCTCTGTAAAGAGCTTTCATATTTACTGCTATAAGTGCTACGTAAGAGAAAGGTATTATTATTAATAATAGCATGCTCTTGCAGTGATTTGACAAAGTGGAACGTAATAATTACTAGTTTAGTAGATTTGTTTTCTTAATGAACACGATTTTTCTCCCGAGTGTATTTCTTTACAAAACCTCCATATGCTCGCTAGGTATGAACCCAGCAGAAAATATGCCGTGTAATCAAATGGTGGACACACACATGAGGAGGTTTTATATTATTTTTCTCGAATTACTGCTGAATTTTCCTACAAAAGAGAACCAACTCCATGAAATCCCTAAGCAGAAGTTAACAAAGAGACACCGGTGCAATCACAGAAGGGGAAGGACAAACAGTTTGAATTTTTTTTAACAGCACATTTCCCTGAAATTGTTATAAATCCAGCAAAGCAGCTGCAGTCCAAAGGGGTCAGAGGTGAAGTCCTGCCTCTTACATTGCTGTGGCCCACTGATAGAGAACTGGCTAAGCACGTCTTTAGGCCCAATTCAGCAAGACGCCGAGTGCCTTCTGTGTCCTGTAATGCACCAAAATCAATGGAAACTCGGTATTTTAGTACCTGGAAGGAGTGGGCACAAGTGATGCAGGGGATCTGACAAGCGCACACACGGTATAGCCTTGTGTTTATAACCTTCCTGTTGGATCGCATCCTTTTTTTTATCCGTGCACTAGGTGAAATGAGGTTCCCTAAAGAATGATCTGTGCCGCCAATACAGCCTATATGCATAATAGATCTCTAAGTGTGACTGCCGACGTCTATGCAACAGAGAGATGGAGACGGGAGGGGAGAACATGAATATCATCCAACAAATCATTCGTAGCCCAGCCGCACCAACTGCACAGGGAAACCTGAGCTGCATTTGTGGCTGGGGACTTCTTGCTGTGACCTGCTGCTAAATTGGATCAGGCTTTCCCCCAGCAGCAGTGTTAAACTCGCACCTTTGATGAAATGTGCACACAGAGCTGGCATATTTGACTGCTTATTTTTCGGGGATAGGTTCTTTATTGTCTCCTGAATTCATTCCACTCTGTCAATTTGATATAAAGAAATGATGGACATTCTATAATTTTGTTTTCCATATCAATTCATAATTCTCGCTGCTCTTCCTCTGCTTCCCATCTCCCTCCCTGTTCAGCAGCTGGGCTGGTGGCAGCTGCATTTTTCCTTATTGCCTTAGAAAACTGCAGGCCTTTTTTTCATATTAAGTCCACAATATCTGCAATGAAATTCAGATTTATAGCTGGAAATAGCCCTATTTGTAATATGAAATATAAATAGTAAAACAGTTTGAGGAAGCATAGGGGATTTTTGCTCTGTATTTTTTTCTCTCTCTGAACTTTGCTACTTGGGTTCCCTAAAAGTGCTATTTTAAAATTATCTGGCAACACGTTATAATTGATAATGGTATTTAAAGAGGCATCTAATACCATCCTGTGTGGTGCAGAGTGAGCCATCATAGGAGATGAGCTTAAAAAAATTGCATTAACACTTAGAGAAAATGAAATTTTTATACTTGATTTGCTCATGGTTGGACGGATGCAACTAAACACGATTTGAGCTGTCAGTTCACAACAAAAAAAAAATGCAATTTTGGAATGTTTCAAATGAGCCTGATATTAGATTCTATAACTCAGAATGACACAGGAAATAGTATTTGCAACATGATTGGTTCATTAATATTTGGTAATTGTACTCCATCATTTTCAAGGGGGGCTGGCACACAAACAAATGATCTCAGCAGCCAGCAGTCCCTGCATCGAAGCTGTCATCTCTTGGAAGGGGTTTAGGAGATACAAGTTGTGTATTTGGAGGCTTCTATTTTTCCCCTCCCCTTTATCATTTCAGGGGAATGATTTTCATCATAAACTAACATGTCAGCCAAAGCATCTACATTTAAAAAAAATATTATTTCACGATTTTCCACATGCACGTTTGATGTAAACCCTGGAGGTGTATTCCCTGAGTACCTATTACCTCCATTTTAGGGAAATTACATTAAATTATTAGTGACAAATTTACTTGTCTGCCAATGTGTTTTTCTGGAATTTTACTACAACATCAATACTTGGCTGTTTTATATGGGCCCTCATTTACCTGTCTTTGAAGGCAGTCACCCCTCTGGGAGCTCTGCCTGTCACTAACAGGCACTAGGAACAGTCTTTAAGTTTAACATTCACTGTTTTGAATTAGAGAAAAAAATATGTTGCACTTTAAAAATATAATATGCCTTTCCAACAAGTCATTGCAATGTCTACGGTCTGCTTTGGCAGAGAGTGACCCCACCGCGCATGCAACGGGGACATGGTCTTTGAGCGCACACAGATGCTCCCCAGGAGCACGTGCCTGGGGCGAGGGACTTGCACCGTGTCCATCCTCCTTGCACTTGCTTTTGGGAAATGTGTGGGCTCTGCCTGGGTTTGCCTCTCCGCGAGAACTCCTTTCGAGTCCAATGTAAAAATACAGGCAGATGGAGAAAATGTCAGACTGAGAGCAAAGGTCAAGTACTCTGCTTTAGATCCCCATTAAATACGTATAAAGAACAGCAGTTACGAGGCAAATGGAAGAGGTGGTTTTCTTAGAGCAGAAATGGTTTGAGAGAAAGTGTATTTGCCTTTTTTTTTTCCTTTTAAATCCATACAGTCTGTCTATTCAAACATAATTGAGGTTAAACTCGGAGCATAGAGGTGTTTTTGTTTTCTCTGTGCTCTGCTCATGGTTGTATCTTCATTTCTTTCTGTTAATTAAAACCTGAAGTTATGGGGTTTCCCTTTTCCTCCCACTGAATACCAGGCATCAAAGCGTACGTGTAAGAGAAGGTAGAAAGTCTCCCATCGCGTTGTGCTCCTTGCAAGACGCGCCTCTAGCACTGCCACCATCTGCCGTCGTCCTTTCCGGTCTTGGAAGTTAAACAAGGCTGTGGGGTGGGAGACGTCCAGGGAATACTAAGTGCCATAGCAAACATTACTGGACATGGGACGGTCCTTCCCTGTATGTCCTAAAGTGTTGCACTCTGGTAATAAAAGCTGATACCTTCCACCCCAGCAGTGGATGCATTTTAGTGATGGGTGAGGCTATCCCTATAGCTCACATCCCTGGGGCATTTTCCTTAAGCATTGCTTTGAGAGGTGGTATGGGAACCCAGCTGCTTTCCAGCCGCGCTGCTGATGCCTGCAGCATCATACTGAGCTGCAAGCAATGTTGGCATCCTACCTTTCCTTAGTGTTTCGGGACCCTCTGCAGTGGCACCATGTATATTTTAGGACCATGACTGCCATCTTCCACCCAGTTCTCACGTGTTTCAATGACTTGTTCCGACTTTTTAAAATGAGGATTGGAAGCGACTGGGGCAGAGACTGTACGCGGGGTTTTCAGCCAGTGCAAACGGGTGGGACCCCATGACAGTGCAGTGCACAAACTCAGTCTTCCCGCGAGCTGTGCATGTGTTTGGACAGGACCCCGGGGCCCAGAGGGGGTTACCACTGCTTAAATAATGAAGAAGGACATTACTGGGCCCTCTGGCCAGGTGCCAGCAACTGGGATTCCCAGTGCAAGAGCATCGGGTTTTGGGAAATTGTCCTACTTGAGGAGTATGAAAATGGGTGGTGGGGGCTGGTGATCTGGAACAAGACTGGAATCGGAGTTGAACCGTCCATCCCCAACAAGCAAAGTTGTTTAAGCGCTTGGTTATCTTCGACTGGCTTCAGTGGAACTGGAGCACGACGTGCTTAAAGGCTTTCCTGAAATGGGCCCTTGAAAGTGTAAGTGAGGATGCTGGCCACCGCAGGGGTGGAGGGAGGAGGAAGCAAAGGGCAGCAAGAATATTGAAGCCGAATTTCTGTTTTAAATACAAGCGACCCTGAAAAGAGCAAAGGGTAATGCCAATGGTATTTTTATTACAGTCTTCATCGGAGCCGTGCTGTAGTCAGTGTTGCACTGACGTGTGCCACGCAGGCCAAAAGGATGGGCCCTGCCCCACAGCACGTGATGGCGCGGGTGGGGGAGGCGAGGTAAAAGCGACACGGCTGTGCTCACTGCCACGTATCTCGACTTCAGTTTGCTACCAAGTTTATGTTGAAGGAGTAGCGATGCTTGTTGTACGCGGGGTTGTATTTTGTCCGGCGTGCCCCATTCGTGGTATTAGTGCAAAGATGCTGTTTCCCTTCCCTGGTCCGAGCAGCTCTGTCAGTTGGTGGTGCTCCGGCCGGGTGGAGAGTACTGCTGCCTCGCCTCCGTCGCGCCAAAGGCCCGAACACACGACCGGATGGAGCATGGATTCAGAGCGCTCCTTTGAATTCACTGCAGCTCGTTCCATCACTGTGTTAAAAGGATGGTGTAGATCAATCCTCTTTTTAACTCATTAACTCCAAAACATTTTAATTTTAAAAACGTACACTTGGCCTTCCAGGGAAAAAAAAATGTCTTTGCATTATTTTGCCTGACTTTTTATCTCAGTCCTGAACAAAAGAAAAGATGTGGCACTGTCATTAAATAAAATTTGATGAGGAAATTACCTCCCACTTGCCACTCTCCACGTTCTTTGTTGAAAGTTGCTCTGTGAATGTTATTTGGTGCCAGCTGGGAAGGCTATGGAATATTTTTTGTCTAAAGAGAAATTGAGAAAGCGAGAGAGATTCTGCTCCTCGTTGCAGTGGCTCCCTTCTATGCAACGTACTTTGACTGTTCAAAGAGAGTTTTGCCCTTTTTTTTGGAGAGTCAAGTAGGAATTTTTGAAGGATCTCTTAAAAATGTTCTGATAGTGTCTGGGAGGAGTTCTTCACTCCTGAGCGAGGCCCCCTCGGAGAAAGGCTATTCATTTCTCTCCTTTTCTTTTCATTAGCTCTCCTTTCTGCGTGCACGTGTAGGATAACTCCACAGTCCAGACATCCGCTCTGAGCAGGTAGCTCTGCCAACCAGGCAACACTGGCTGTAGTTTTGCTTCGTTCTTGCACAACCTGCCCCGGAGGGAGCGCGAGAGGGATGAGGCTGGCGGCCTTCCTGGCCTCTTGGCTGCTTCACGTATGTTAATAGTCGGGGCTGTTGGGGGCCTGTCAGGCCCAGCTCGCAGCACATCACCAGGCAATGCAGGGCTTTTAGCACATTCATTTTCAGTGGAATATGTTGAAACACTTTTCCAGTGAATGAATATTTTTCCTTTTCTATTGGTTACTCTTTCTAGGGGTGAACCCCGGCCGAGTAGCAGAGGTGCAGCAAGCTCCTTGAGCACCCCAGGGGGAGCGGGGTTGGGGCCAGGGGGAGTGGGAAGGGGAAGGGAAGTCTTACCTTCCCAGGTGGCTGCTACTGCTGCCAAAGCTGCCGCAGAAGGGGGACCCTGGTGCCCCACTCGCTCGCTCGCTCCCTCCCCCAACACGCACATTGGGTGCTGACTCCGGCAAAGGAGAGGGGAGCGCCGTGCCGTTTGTCCCACTCGCCTCCCGCCGGATGCGCTGCTTGGTGCGGCGCTGCCCTACCTGGCTGCGGGGGGAGGGGATTCTGGAGCCCCCTGCAAGCTGCCCCGCTCGCCGTGCCCTTGCAGTGAATCAGGACGCCGGGGTCTGTCGTGTTCAGGGCCGCGCCCACTGATTGGTGAGTTTAGCTGCTCTGCTCTGCACTTTCCCAATCTTTAAAATGGGGCTAATGTCCGACGTGGGTTGTGGGCTTTATGACACACCGAGAAAGACCTGTGACCATGTCTGCCACGTGCGAAAGAACTCGGGGCTGTTCTGGACTGTGCGTTATTATACGTACGCTATGGATTTCATATCCCGGACCGGGCGGGCTCCTCTAGGCTGCCGGGGCCCTTGGGTGATTTGATGGTAGGCTACATAAGCACAAGCTAACGGGCATTTAAAAGGCACTAACAGCATGTTACCGGCCAATTCACGTATGTCCGGATTCAGCAAAGGGCTAAACTTGTGTTTAACTGTGATCGCTTAAGTAATTTCATCCCTGTTCAGCAAAGCACCTAAGCTCACGCTTCCCTTTAAGCATATGCCGAGTCCCGTCCGTGAAGTCAATGTTTTGTTTAACTGGGGACAAGTTAACTTGCAGTATAGCCCCGTGCGTCTCAGGTAAAGAATTCCTGTACAGTAAAACCGGGCCACAGGATCCACTGGGGAGCACGTGCAGCCGCCTCCCAAGACAACATCTGGCAGCTCTCCGAGGGTGCCTTTCTTCTGCAGGCTCAGAATTGATGCTGGGATCCTTTTGTTTCGTGGTTCCTATCAGCCTAGCAGGTTACGACTGCGCACAAGATGTTACCTTAATTACTTAAGCTTATTAAATATTTTTAACACATTCATTTAAGGAACAGTTCAGTAAATCATTTAAGGTTTGTGACAATTAATTACAAATGCAAGATAAAACGATAGTCAAGAAATAAAATGATTGAACATGCCTTTCCTTCTTAATAAATTACCTAAATATCCAGTGATAATTGTTTCAATTGCAAATAAAAATTTCTTACAGAAATGTATATTGAGTCTGTTTGAACAGCTTTATTAAAACATGTCATTTGACTCTTAGCTCAGGACAAAGAATGGATATTACAGCAACTTCTTATGCTTTTTTATCTTTAACTAGATTTTGATATTTTTACTGTTGTGGCTTAACGTACACTGTTTACTGTTGCCTGCTCTCTCTGTCTGTCTCACACACAGACGGACAGACCGTGCACACTCTGTGTGTGCGTGTGTGTGTGTGTGTGTGCGCGCGTGCGCGTGTAAAAGATCCCCTCCAGAAGGATTCTCATTCAACATCTTTACATTTCTATTCATGTCACCTGGTTTTTCTATATGTCTTCTTATTATCTGTCCTGGATACAGGTCTCAATTGTCCAATTAGATCAGTAGCTAGATTCCTGTTTCCTAGGCAGTCTACCTTATAAATTATAGCTAATATTATTACCCCTTCTCGCAATACAAAGAATGTGCCTGAAATGGGGAAGGGATGCGTTCCGTTTTGAGCAAGAAAGGAACTTCCTCTATGTATTTCTGTGCTCCTAATCTCTTGTTTCAGCTCAAGATGGAGGGTTTATGATTAATACAGTTGATGCAGAAAATGGCCGATTGCTTGGTTTCTTTTAAATATATCATGCTCAATGCACACAGGCTCTGAGCATCGGTTAGGGAGAAGTGACAGCAGACTTGACCTTTTTCTTCAAATCATACGTGGAAAAAGAATTAGCATGAAACAACAGCCCTTGTTTTAACTTACCCGTTTCTTCTTTAGAGATGCTTATGTGCCCTGGAAATGTAAAATTGCTTCCTAGAACATGTGGCCATACGTTATTTTAAATCAGGCTTTGCCCGTTATTTACTGTGCGCGCTCGGAGGTGATTTTTGAGGCATTCGCTGACATGTTATTGCTCCTACAAGGTCAACACAAATATTTGGCTTCTTTTTGTGTCTCTGCTGTTTCAGAGAATGGACCAACACTGAATCGCGAGTCATCCCACTGAATATTTTAGGGACTGGTTAGACTGCTCATAAGCAGGCATGAACAATAGGTCCTATACGTAGGAAGGTGTTAGTTATAAAAGGGCTTAAATTGGCTTTAGTGTAACTGGAAACCAAATAAATGGTTGTGGAAACTAACACAAGGAGATTTAGCAGGTTTTTTCCATAGTCACCAATTACTGCCATTAGAAAGTCTAATATGCACAGCGTGGCCCTGCAACAGCTGTGATTGATACAAAGCTTGGCCAATCACATTGTTTCCCTGTCAGCTCTTATTAGTCTGTGATCAATTACCGGGATTTTAGACCCACTTGAATGAAAAGTAAAAACACATTGTTACCACAAATTTCATCAAGTAAATATGCTGTATAAGGAAATATATCAGCTATGACCTCTCTGACATTTTCCAAATGTTTAAAAGCTGAAGTTAATTCTTAGTGATGTCCTTTCATCTTCAGTTGACAACAGGGAGACCTGGAGTGGTGACAGGCCTTGTCAAGTGGGTCTGTCTTATCAGAAACAATACCCTCAAGATCTTTCAAGCCAAATATTCAAATATAAGATAATTGCATTTAAAATTTCATGTAGCTTTTATGTCTTTCCCTGAACCTTTCTTATATTAAGTAACCAAACTTTTCACTCACCACTTTTTACTTTGAAATTTAAAGGATTGTATTGCTAGTAAAAATATTATTTAAATTACTATCAAGTACAAGGGAGAAATCAAGTGCAAGAGATAAAGCCTGATGATATATTTTACTTCTAGGTTTCTGAGTGAGGTTTTAAATTGATTGTTTCTCTCCTTTTTTGTTTTTGGTTTTTTGTGAAGCACTTCACATTTGTTCTTCCAGATTTCATCAGCCCCTCTTGTCACTAGTTCCTGTCTTTGCAGCGCTTACGGCTACAAACAGACATCACATTTGTCCCAGGGTAAGCCAGTTTATCTCAGGACAAAGTGCAAATGTTCAGCTGTCCACATCCGTTGTCCTGGGATAAATCCTACAAAGGTTCATGGGATAAGCAGGACTAACCTTTTATCCCAGGACATCCTAAAATGTGTCTGAATGATTATCCTGCAATCGCAAAAGTGAATCTGTGGCAGAAAAGCCGCAGTGCGCTCAGCCAGTCGCTAAACCACGAGTCGAAGGGTGAAGCGTGCAGCCAGTCCCGGGACATTTCTTCCTGGGACAAACACACACACAACTTGTCCAGGGGCAACTACAACGTCTGTTCCTAACCTGGGTAAATCCCCTCTAGGGCCACTGTTTCGGCTGGGCGTTTTCTGTCCTGAATGAGTAATCAAGTAATTGAGTCTGCTCTAATTAGAACTCGTTGGAGCACGTGTATAGGCAGGCACCCTTGTGATGCCCTTTCACAGCAACTGATGAAGCAAACTGGAGTCCACAAAAGCCTCCGCTCTCTATATCTGTGGTTAGTCTATAAGGTGCATATCTACCCCGCCTTCTGCCAGATTTCCCTTAGTTGTTTGCAGTATTCATTAATTTTTTTTAATTAAAAACCAGTCATGAGTACAAAAGTGATAGTTGAGAGGAAGTTGTCCATGTAACAAAAGACAGTGCTTTCGAACCTTTTTGCAAATGAATGGATTGGAAGCTGGGAAGGCTCCCGCAGCTGACCTGCTGATTGTGGGCTATTTTAGCCATTCATGGAAAATCTTTGGTTTTGTTTTCTAGCCCGGTTAGACTAAACCTTTCCTCCTCTGTTTTTTGCAAGCTGTCTACTTCTTAAGGGGGTGCCTTTACATACGCTGCGGCAGTAACTTCTAACGCTATCTGCTGCATCAGTAAAAAAATTTGAAAATAAAAGTTTCAGGCCTGAATTATTCATGATATGTGATTAATAAAGAGAAATTCAATACTACTTGGTAAGTATCTGGTTTCTTTTGCTTGATTTCTCCCTGTCCTCTATTCCAGTGCCAAATCTTTGTCAATAAGAGCACTTGAGTCTTTCAGGAACGTACCCAGCCAAGAGTACCGTACTATACAAACCTAACGTGCTGTTCATGTCACTGTGCTGAAAATGGAAGCAGTAAAAGGTGAACCTTATTGTAGGGGCACTTGTCTAGAGCAGTGGTTTTCAACCTGCGGTCCACAGACCCCTGCGGGTCTGCAGACTGTCTGAAGGGTCCATGAAAGATGACCATGATGATCAAAAGTATGCGAATACCCACACTTACCATTCAAAGGGGTCCGCATCTCCATCTGAAATTTCCAAATGGGCCTGCACCTCTGTTTGAGATTTTTTTAGGGGTCCACAAATGAAAAAAAGGTTGAAAACCACCGATCTAAGAGAAGAGACAGTTCTAATGGAAACCAGCAGCTTGCTGGGGCTGTAGGAGCCTGATGGCAATGGGGGAGTTTATTAGGATATTAATGCCACAGTGCGTGCCCCCTCCGCTCCCGTGCTGGCACGCACATGCAGTAATGGGTGCAGCACGGTTGACACGACATCAGCCACTCGTTGCAAACATTCAGGTTTGGGTGATAAAGGCTGGATCAAAGTCCCAGTGTACTACAGATACGGTGGCTCTTGCTGAAATGCAGAACTCCCACTTTAAGGGTATCCTGGTGGCAAAACCCCCAAAATCTTACAAAAAAACTTTGCATGCAAATGTTAGCCAAATGTCTTGAGTCCACACAATTGGATCATAGAGCGGATGGAGCAAGGTTTCTTGTAAGATTTCTGGAACATCCCGGGTTGAAATAGGTCAGAAATAGCCCGGGAGGAGCTCTGCTGCCTGCGGTGCTTCCCAGGTCCTCCCAGAACCGGGAAGTCCAGTGCAGACCCCAAAATGAGCAGTACTGATGGGGAAGTCACCAAAGCTTGTTCATACCTTGCAGAAGATTTGATTGCTAGATCATTTTTCATTGTACTAGGCTGGTCTCATCCTTCCCTGTGTTTCTTTATGTAGACTACCGATGCCTGAATATCCTGGGGGCATGTGAGTGTTTCTCCAGTTAAGGTTTAGGATCATACAGACTGTACTGTGATGCAACCTGAGCAAGTTTCCTTCCTTTCTGTACCGTCGAAGCAAATTCAGTTTGCTAATAAATTGAATCTGGGTGAAATTACTTTCCTTCCTTAGCTGTTATGTTCTCAGACATATACTTGTATTTCGTGTAGGATTCTCGTTTAGTTTTCCTGTCTGCTGCATTTTCAGAATTATCAAAATGTTTCCTTGAAACCTCCTCTCTCACATAGCCTCCTTGGCTTTCTCTTCCTCTTTTCTTCATTAAACTCTACCCCATGCTGTTTCCCTTCTTATATTCACTGTCTCGCGTCTAGTTTGCTTTTCTTTCTTTTTGCCATGTTTGGCATTTTCATGTTACCATTTTATCCTAATTTTTCTTTCACATTTCTTTATGGACGGCGCCGCCTGGACTCCACCGGTTCTTTAGTTAAAAGCTGTGCTTAACGGTACCTGCATCACTTTAAGTTTTGTTTCAAGTCACTTCTCCTCCTAAAAAACAGACTTGAGCAAAGCATTTAAATTTAGGGCCTATGATTTTTTTTTCTCCTTGGCCTGCCCCCTATTATTAGGTGTCTTAATTTCAGGCTGCATGCTTTGTTTTAAAAGGTGGATTCTGTGGCCAAAACCCTTAGCAACTGAGTTGTTTTGGAAAGCCAAATACAAACTCTGAGGTCCCTGCTACAAGTTTCACCATTTAGAAAGTTTCCAGAAGACAAAGCTAGGTCACAGTTTCAGCATACCAAGCAAAATTTTACATTGTGCTTATCTCATGTACAGTAGGTAATTTATTAAGTTAAACTGGAAAATTGAATGAAAATTCATACCTCTGACATTAAGACTATTGCTGCTTATTCATTACAAACCCATTTAAAAATGCAGGTAATTCTGGTTGCTCAGGACTGGGGACTAAGCTGCATCTTCTGAGCTTTCAGCCCAGAGTGAGAGCTCTTGACGGGCTGATTTTTCAACCAGTTTTAAAAGCATACACATTTTTTACCATTTAAGAAGTTGGAATAAGACCAGAAATGTTTCAAATACTGTAACAACTGGGAGCCTTTTTTTATACTTATGTAAACAATGGTTATGCGTAGGAAGGAATTAGACACATCATCAGTATGAAATGAAGCTAATTTTTTGCTGTTTTGAAGCAAAACAACTGAAAAGGTTGGTTCCTGAACTTAGACACTTTCTTATCCTTTTTGTTGCGAGGGTGGGGGTTTTCTGTAACACATGCATTATATATCCTGAATATTTATTTAAAACACTTCTGAAAAACACCTGCTACTTTTTAATAAAAGTCTGAGAATAAAGACGATATTTGTGTCTTTAAGTAAGGAAAGGACATTTTAGACAATTTCGGGAACTCTATTTACTCTCCTTATTTTTTAAAGGGGAAATCATTATGAAAATGATAGCTGGGCACCCCCAAATTTTATGAAATAAATGCATAAAGTTAATGCCGAAGTTCCATTCTTAACACAAACTACAGGCTAGGACTAGTTAACCCTTCTTCACCCTAGTAAACCCTAGTAAGCCCTTCTTCTATATTTGTTCTCCCTTTGGCATGTGTCAGAGCTAGAGGGCACATACAAGTGTAACATGAAGATCAACTGAAGCAGGGTTAGACTGAGCTAAGTGCCCGCTCATGCAGGCATTCGCAGGGTTGAAATGGGCCAAAACATGGCGTGCCCGATCTACGTTAGTTCAGCTGAGGAAGTGCACGAACTTCGATTGAAAAAGGGGATTAACCCGATCTGGTGAGTGCCTGCACGCATTCTCAGCACCGCCCCAGGGCTAGGAAAGCCCAGCCAGTTGCTCCAGCCAGGGGGCGGTGCTGTTCCTCCCCCCAATCCTGATTGGGCTATTTTAGCCCCCCAACCCTCCCCTCGGCTCACTAATCTGCCCCAATCCTGCCAGTCCCTCCCTCCCCCCCAATTACCTTGGGCTGCTAGCACTGCTCCTGGCAGCAGCGGACAGTTGCACGTGCTGCTCCTGGTCTAGGTCTAGGCGGCTTAAAGTAAGCTGCCTAAACCTAGACCAGGCGTGGTGAACATTTGTACGTGCCCGGAGACTGCAGCCCTTAGACGTGCGCTGCACACCCTTTACTGAAGTCAGAGGGGATCCTAGGTGCGTGAGGGCTGTAGGATCCCGTAGTGGCAGTCATCATTCTTAACTTTCTGGTTCTGGTTGTTATCTATCCCAACCACATTTTCTTCTCCCAAGTAGAATTTGCTATATTTTTCCTAAGCAGTTTAGATTATGTTTGGAATATAATATACATAAGTGTGCTCAAATGCGTTCTCAGTACTAGGCACATTTGAACCTGGCTGGGGAAAGTGAGAACTTGGGCTAGAGCACAATTCTTCGTTAAGTGAAAACCCTCGGCGCTTTCATCGTGACTGTGACCACTTCAGTGTTCAGCCTTGAGACAGACGGATTGCCCCGTTTAGCCCCCTGCCCCTACCCGTACCTTTCACCCAGATTATTTCTGCATCAGGTACTGGTGCGCGGAAGAGTTTCTCCTGCAGAAATGAGTACTGACATAAACAAGTGCATAAAACCGTATTGATCGCAGAAATGCAGTCTAGCAAGAGCTCTAACAAACCAGTGCGTTTCAGACACTCCGGTTTTTACTTGGAGATGGCTTTAACAAACCTATTTCTTTATCAGAGGCCTGCTTAGCCCAGTTGCACAATAAATTCAGGAGGTGCAGAGTAATGGACACAGTAATTTAGTAGTAACTGATTTATTCTTCTATCAGGTATTCCAGTTAGAAGGCTGAAGGTACCAAGAGTTTGCTTTTCCTATGGGTAAACAGGAAAAGGCTGCAAGCAATTTTATTTATAGTAAATTGTTACATTTTAAGGGCAAGAAAAACTCAAGCGGGGAGAAGGAACACATACACATACATGTAATTTATGTATTTATTGTTAATGCCTACAAACATACGTAGAATTTCTAAATAATCAAATGATTTCCATGAGTGAATCTTTTAATTCACAAGTGAAAATGAACATCCATTTCCCTGACACCAGCATTAGATTTTATATTGGATTCTTTAAAGTTTAATTTTATTGAAATGAATTTAATTAATAACCCTAAAGATTGTCACGCTAAAAAGAACTGCGTGTTTATTGCCGTTTCTGAACAACAGCCGATCTGTAACACCAGTACGCGCCCCCCCGCGCTCAGCCACTGCCAGGCAAAGTAGTCCCGGGCTCTCCGGCACGGGCAGCCCTTCGCGCGCGAGAGCCACCTTCTCCGCGTGCTCGAATACTGCACATCTTTACCACATTTAAATACATATTTACATACTTCAGATTGACCCAATTGAATGTAATGACTCCCGAGGCGCCTTTTATAGTCTATTAGGTAAATAGTAAGCATCTCGGAAAACTGTCTCTCTTTGCACAGTCGGCTGTAACGTGCTTAGGTTTGGAGCGGGCTAACTTTGTAGCGGGTCCGTGCCTCGTTGTTCGGTTTTCACGGTGCCGCACAAAGTTATTTCTTTCTTTCTATTCCAAGCGTTTTTCCTGGCGCTGTGCTTTTTGTTCGGGGGGGTGTTTGTTCATGTGTTGTTTGTTTGCAAAGACTTTTGTTGGCTTCTCAAATGCTGAAGGGAAAAAACACAGTGTTTTAGCTCTTCCATTGTTTCTGAGGGAGTATATATTACCGCAGGCACCCATACTTCACTTGAAATGAATATGCACAGTCCTTATTTTGATGGTAAGCCCAATTTCCTAATTCCTTCTGGCATTTTAGACCATCCTTCAAGTGACCTGCAAAGGAGGTTAAAAAATGGGATTGCCGTTTTTGCTGCTTCATGAACAACAACAACAAAATCAGGTTTTATTTTTTCTTTTAAATATGCAAGTTTTCTTCTGTTTTTCTGCTCTTTCATGGATACCAGGTTTCATCTACCAGGTTATGCTGGAAGAGGGCTGGGCTGAAACAGAGACTCATCCTTGCATGCTCTGACACCCGCTAAATCTTAACAAAGATGTGCTTTTTCAAACTGTTCACTAGCTAGGACCATGCACTAAGTGTTAAAAAACTCTAACACTGTATTTTGTGGGAAACGTCTTCCTTTTTTAATCACTGCAGCTCTCAACTCTTTAATCTTGTGATCTTCTTGCTTTAGTAATACTTCCATGATCATGCATTCATCCAGGACAGATCAGACCTGAATGTCTTATATAAAAAAAAATCAGAAACAAAATTGTTTAAAAAAACAGCAACCACAATAGCAATACTCCAGGCCTTCCTTGTAAATAATAAAGAAGGGAAAAAAGGAGTATAATCTCCATTGCTTTTTAGGTTGCGTGTCACTCTGGATTTTTAATGAGAGCGCCCAGAGAAACAGTGTTTTCTAGACATGAGTAAAATGTCCATTTGGGATTTTGGAACCAAAAGGGAAATGGTTCTCTCCAGATTTCACATAAGGCAGTAAAGAAAATGATGCCGGGGTATATTTCAGAATATCTATTTAAAAGTCACTAAAAACCAGATGTGCTGTGCCACACTGAAAGACGCAAGTATAATATCAGAGGAAATATGAATTTGATCCTTTTTTCTACACTAGCAAGCACAATAGTTTAAGACTCAATAAGACCGAGTGTATAATTATGATGGACCAACACAGACTCATTCACTTGTTACATTTAACATCCCAATACATTATTTTTTGTGTGTTATTTCCTCCTTTTAGTCTTCTTACATGATTATACAGCATGCAGTGGAGAAGAGGAGATGTTTCTTGCATTGGTCATTGGTTAAGGATGGGCAGCACGGCAGTATTTGGCTGACCTGCAGAAGATTGCTTTCTGCACTGGAGCTTCCTTCATCGTTGGACACGCCGTTTCTGGCGCGCAATGAGATCAGACCCCAGGACACGGGACAGCTTCTCCTGGGCTTGTAGCCTCAGAGATTTTTAGTTCTTATGATTTTCATCAAAGGAAAGCGAGTATTTTTAAGGTAGCTTTCTTGGAGGGGAAACTGAGCCACTGCGAGGAGACGTGACTTGTTTCTAGTCGTGCAGGTGGTCGGTCTCAGAGAGAGAATTGAAGTCTCTTGGGTGCCAGTCGAAAGCAGCGGGGATTATACTTCATGGCTTCCCTTTCCTCTCTTCTAGCCAGAAATATTCCAAATTTTGTAGCTGGTCAACCTCAAGCCACCTTAGTAGAAGGGGCAGAGATAGAATAGGGAAAATCTTTCAGGTCTTTCCTCCATCCAGTCAACCATACCTCTGCTTTATCAAGCTGAACATTAACAAACTGTCTGCACTCTTGGCAAGACTACTATAAAACGGTAACTTGGGGTAAAACAGAAGTCTGATTGTCCGGCACGTTGACCGTCTGAAAGTAAGTGAGGAGCAGTTGTTTACACAGGCAGCTTGACTGGCAATTAACTCAAATTAGCTGTAACCGTCCCCAGGAAAAAAGTGTTATCTTGGATACTTCACAGGTACTTAAAGTGCAACAATGGCCTTAATGTGTCTGTAGGATCCCAGGATAAAAGGCTTTGTCCCAAGACAAACCCCACCATCTGTCTGTAGCCTTCCCCTTGCCATCACTGGATGAGTTACCAGAGGGAGCCGTGCAAAATTAAATGCTTTGAACCAGTTTCTTCCCAGGTGTTTAAACTAGACTGTCCTGGTTATGGGACCTCAGGTGGGAAGGACCTGTGGAGGTGCGGAGGCCCGTCACTGCACGCCAGAGCAGAGGCACTTCACTGGGATCCTCCCTCCTCGCCAGCACTTCGTGGCCAGCATTGCCCGTTCACGCGGGTTAGCGTTTGGCACGGTGTTGTAGCTCAGTTTGGTGATTTATGCCACACGAGGGTCTGGCTTAAAGTCTTTTCTTTCACCAGATCTCATGCATCGATGTTGATGATCACTTCGAATTTAGTGGCCACCCGTTACTTTTGGGTGCGTGACCCCGGTATACAGCAACGTGTAAAAAGCCAAGACATCCGCCCCAGAGAGCTTCCAGTCTGATTTTAGAGGTTGTGCAACCAGACAGAAAGAGGATCACAGTGATAAGATCACAGATAGGTTCAGCTATCTGTTAGGTCCCACCAGTACAAATACATTTTGAAGGGCATTTTTTTCTAAATTAAGTACCGGTATGTTATTTCTGTAGGCAATAATGCAGAAGAGAATTTAAAGGGGAAGAGAAGGTGTCTGAAATAATTGCTGGTAGAAAACCCATGATGGATGTCAGTGGGAATAAGGGCGAGGTGAGAGATGCAGAGGATGAAGTGAGAGGTGCAGTGACTGGGGACATAAGCTGTGCTGAGAGGTACGGTGACAGGGTACAGGACAAGGTGACAGCTGTAGTAACAGGGGCACGGTGGGCGGTGAGAGGTACGGTGACTCTTGGCGGCAGCGTGAGATGACACATCTCGTGACTGGTGGGAGACGAGACCTGGTGACATGTTTAGTGCCTGGGATGGGACAGCGGGTGATTTAGAAGGATGCAGCGGAGACCCGAAGCCTGGCAGAGTTGGGAAACAGGGCAACGAAATCGGTAGTTTGTGAATGGGACGCTCCTCGAGGTGGGTTTGCCAGCAGTCGGGTTTTCTTCTGGAAGAGGTGGAGAGCGGAAGACCGAACAGGAGCCGTGGGATACGAGGTTCACGTGTTGCACCGCATCATAAAGAAGAGTTTTTCCTACGGGCACCTGGCTTCACATCCGGAGGATTTGGGCTTCTAGTCATTCAACACATTGTTAAAAAGCAGAAAAAAAGCCAAACTCCTAACATAAAGGAACAGAAGTTCTGTGTTGACGATCTTTCTGTTCGCCGCCTGCAGACCAAGCAAGCCTCTGTCTCTTGGGGTTTTTTAAAGATTTGTATTTGGAACGTAAAGTTTCAATGTCAAATCTCCCCGCAGGACAGCGCCCCGATCTCTCCTGCCCCTCGGGAACCGCTCCCTTCGGTCACTAAGGGGCAGTGCACAAACAGAGCGGACCTTGCATTTACTGGTTTTCACAAGTAATTCCCAAGAGATGAGTCATTACCCGTAATTAAAGATCTGCTGCTAGGTTAACGTCTGATGTGAGATGGCACAATCAATCCGTCAAAAAATCAGGTGTTAATTGTCAGGAGAAAAGATTGTTTTTGCCATTATAAACCATTGTTGAATGTGTCGGTATTATGGAGTTAGAGAGGAGATGCCTCTTCCCTGCTTCTTTCCTATGGGGTCCCTGCTGCTTTGCACCTATTTGAATGCAGGACACACTTGGCTGGATTGATAATATTTGTTCAAGTGCTTTTTAAAGGACATGGAAAAATGTGCACCTTTTCGTCTTGAATTTATCACCCTCAGTCTGATAGCAAGCGGGGATATAAGTGAAATTCAAAGAGTAAAAATGATGAAAGAAAAATGTACAGGATATTCCAGGTATTTTATAAGCTGTTTCAAAGTAACCTTGTGCATGGTAATGTACTTTGTCCAGAGCTTTCGCAGAGGCCGGGATAGCGTCTCTTCGGTAGGCGAGTGCACGTTGAGGATGTCAACAAGTGACACGATGCCTTCTCTCCCTCCTGTGCTGGGGTTTGTCTCGTATCTTCAGCAATTTCTCGTTCAAATAAAAGCAAGTTTGTAGTTTGGGGATAGGTTTGGCAATGTCCATCTGTTGCTTTGGCCGCCAACTGCTGGAGCTGCACGGGTGTTATTTGCAATACAATTCAGAGTGCGTCCGGGCTCATTTCTCAGCTTTCCTGAGCAGTACCAAGGTTCGTCAGACCTTTTTCGTATGAAGTCTCTGGGTACGCAAAGGGGACTGGAAACCCACACATCAGGAGATGCGGCGTGATTTGATTGTTGGAGAGAGATGTGTACTTACAGGGCACGCTGTTTATTATGGGCTCCTTCAAGAAAAGCTGTACAGCTTTTCGAAACAAAGGAGGTTTAAGACCCAAAACTGGTAGCAGAGGATGCCTGTAGCACTTCATACATTTTAACAGAAGCGGTGTGAAAACCAGTTCCTCTCCGGCTTACCTACGGAAATCTGAATTTAGGGTTCTGTGTTTTCTCTGTGAAACGGCATGCTTCGTGGACTACGAAAGCAGCAGAGGCGTACAAGGCAACACTCTGCCTTAGGCCAGCAAACAGAAAAGACCAGCCCACATAGCCGTCGGGAGCGGGAGCTGCTCCACGGCAAGTGTGCTTTTCCCCAGCGTCGCCAAAGCGGCACCACCGTGTGCAGCCCGCGTGCTTCCAGGCGGAGTGCGGAGGGGGCATGCAACAAGGGCGTATTGCTATTTGTGGGCAAGCAGTGCATGTGTGCCGCCCGCCCGGCCTCCTACATGGGCACACGCACCCGGCGCCCTCGTGCCGAGCATGTGGCTCTGTTCCTTTTTCTCTCCGACGCGTCGGCTCGAGCCGTGTCTGAGAAGGTCCGCTCCGTGCAGCTGCGGCGTCTTAAGTTCTGAATCAGTCTTCTGGTAATTTAGGATCCTGAGCACTCTGGGATTGCATTAGTGCGGGAGAACGAGAAAGTGAACCTGACTCAAATTAGACGGTCCCAGCTTTGCTGCTGAAGCATCTTGAAGTGCAAAAAGATAAGCAAACCCCACCAGCATTGGAGAGAAAATAAGATCTCTCATCATCTTTGTTTCATCACCTCGAGTAGCTGTAATCGCTCAGGACAATGATTCTTTCTGATCGCTGCCTTTGTTTTCCACGTTTGCTTTGTTACGCTGGCTTTACCATCCCCTGTAACGGATATGTCTAAAATCAGATGCCTTTGCTGTTGTGTAAGGCAGGGTAGCTTTGCACCTTATAGACTGACTAAATCAGAGCTGGATAGCATAGGCTGTGGTAAGCAGAGGGCTCATGCTGTCAGGGGACTGTGACCATAGAAGTATTTGTCCCATTCTTCCAATGCAAATGAATTGGATGAATGGAAATTTTGGGAACGTGCTCTTCACAAGGAGAGCGTGCCGGATCCAGAGCTGCGTCCTGACTTCAGCATGTCAGGAGAGAACATCCTCGTAAAATTGATGCTGGTGTGACTACACGCGGATGCATGTCCACGTGAAATACTGTTAATAGAGTTGCTAAACAGATGGCTGTTTGAGAAGTCTCCTAGCTGCGTTTTGCCTTCTCAGGATGCCTCTTATTAATTAGATGTTTTTAAAAGTTTGTCCAAATAGCGATAAGCATGTGTTTGTTTCCTTCTAATTAAAGTCTGCTGTCTTTCTTTCTAGATGTCTGTGCGTCTGTGCAGGCAGGGGGATTTTACAGGCAGGAGCAAACAGGCATAATCACTTGGTGGTGAATATATTGGAGAATATATTCATTTTCTGTCCCTTGTGTAATTCTAGCATGCAAATACGGAAATATATAAAAATAAAAATACAGTAACTCGAAAAGGACCTTGAAAGGAAGGGAGATCACTGCTCCATTGTCTTTCTGCAGAGAGAGGTTTCCTTATGCCTTGCTGGGATGTCTTTTGCAATGTCTGTGTCATGGAAATGTATGAAGTACATTTCTGTAGAGAAAATAAGAGGTGTTTGCAAAGGAGCTGCTAATAGGGAAGGATAAAATGGGTGCGAGCGGGTGCATCTTTTGCATGAGCTGCTTTTCGAAATTCCCCACGTTCTCAAGAAATAAAAATAAGAATAAAAAACATCCCCCTCTTACCAAAGGTTTGTCTGTCAGCGATCAGGTGTCATGGAGACCAACACTTGAAATGTGTTCTGATTCCTCTCTGTCACATGTACGTGGACACAGATGCGCGTGTGCGTGTGCGCGCGCGCACACACACACACACACGCGCGCGCGCGCGGGATCCACACATGCACGTGGCTCTGGCTAGGTCATGTGCGTGTACATACAGTGTAAGGTAATCAAGCTGTTGGTATTTGGGAGAGAATTTTTTTTTAATGGTGAGATTGTAGATGTCTGTGAAAAATGCAGAAAAGATCTTTTTTCATAAGGGAGAATTTAAAACTGCATTAAAATTAATACCAAAGGAAAGAATCTCTCTTCCCCTGAGTGACACTTAGCAGGTCCATGTGTGTGATTTATACACACCCGCCATGTGAAAATGCCTCCTCTGTGTATGCGCTGCACAGTGCAGGCGAGATTCAAGTCTAGGCTGTAAGGCTGTTGAGAGGGAGAAACCGAGGCAAATTTATAGGAAGCTGAAGTAAAGCGAAGGTCTCCGTGGGTTGGACGCTTGCATACGTCTTTGTTGTCTACTTGGTTTGGAGCGTGTCGTTGCAGGGAGGACCCTGCCCAGACCAGGGGAGCTGTCTGGAGACATGTATGTTCACATGGAAAAAATACGAGGGATGTTGCCTGGGTCACTGGCCATTAACAGCTCCAGAGCTGGGTGTGCAAATGCTCTTTATGGCACAGGCTTCACTTTCTGGGGGTTTTTTCCCCTTTGTAATAATTCTGTTTCCGATGCTGTAGTGAATGCAACCTGCCACAGTGAAAGGTGCATTATCTATTCCTGCCCACTCTCCAGGTCCTTGGTTGTCCTAATGTCTAGTGTGTTGAGGGGTAAATATTTGACCACTCTGCTAGCCACTGCTGCGCAGCCCCCCGAGTGACCCTGCATTAATTAGCTGGGAATTTCAGGGCTTTGAATCTGATTGAATCAAAATATTGTTTTTACAAGTTGATGAAGGCTTGATTGATGTGGGCTCTGCTGATTCTTTACAGGATTAAATTGTATGTACAGATTACAGAGTCCTGCCTGTCACTGCTTAAATGGGAATTGTTTTTTAACAAAGCTAAAATAAGTGCTGTGTGTTCCTTTAAAAAAAAAAAATAGTCCCCTCCACGGTTGTTTCTCTCCCTCGCTGTCCTGGCGGCGGGGGCCTCGCATTCACCCCCGGAGTGTGCTTCCAGGCCCGTGTCGCACCCCCTCCCCCAGTGCAATGCCCTCCTGGTCCCGAGCGCGGAGGAGCCGGAGCCGGAGCCGGAGCCGGAGCCGGAGCGCACGATTCACCACCGAAGGGGGAAGAAGGGGAGGAGGGATGTGCTGGATGCAGCCCCTTCTGCCCGCTGACCCATCGAGTCCCATGGGCAAGTCGCAGCAACAGCTATCCAGTGTCTAGCCCTTCTGCAGAGAGGGGAGGGCCGGAGGGAAACAAATAAATACCCCAAAGAGGATATAAAGGGGATCGCATGCTGGCAGGTTTTCAGGAGGAACCTGCTTCGCTGCGCTGCATGATAGACAGCGTCCGGAGAGCGGCCGTTCTTGCAGGGGCAGGCGTGCTGGGCACCGCGTCCCTTTTCTGCACGTACAGGACGCGTGCTTTTTATCCCAGAGATGCATAAAACCATAATCTTACTTGCAGCGCAAAGCCGTTCAAGTGACGAGTGGCTTGTTCTCACGGAGCCTGCGCGGTGCGATGAATCGACCCCCGTAAACCTGTAGAAGAAACAAGGCACGGGATAGTCGGTGCGGGCCCTGCCGAAGGACGCAAAGGCCGAATCGCCCCGATTCGCTATTTAAAACGTCCTCGTGTCCGTGCTCAGAACGACTGCGCTCAGATTTACTGTTGCCGCTGAGGCTCTTGGGGAGCGTGAGATACGGCCGGGGCTGCCCTCCAGTCACCTGGGCCAGGGGTGAGCCCCTCCAAGAGAAGGGCCAGGAGGAAAATGGGGGACGCGGGTGTGTTTAAAAGCCATTGAGGGAAGAGAGAGGGTTATGTAACGGCAGCGCATCACCATAATTGCCTGACATTTCACCCAAAGCGCATCAAACACAAGAATTAGTGGCTCCTCAAGGAAGAGAAGGAAGCAAAGTGTCCCGAATGGAAACCCTGGGAAAGCAGGTCCCGGAGCAGGGCCCCGGGGTAACCCCTGCCCCAGGGGTAATTCTCCACCCCCTCGGGGGGCTGGGCGGGGATTTGAGCTATCTCGATGGTTTATTTCTCTTTGAAAAGGCAGCAGCCCTTGTTCAGCTCCCGTGTAAAGATGTCTTGTACCCAGGCATCCTTCCGCTCGCTGTCTGCCATCAGGGCATGAATAATGGATCTCGCCCTCCCAGCCTGTTCGTACCTCTGGAAACCACAGTTGTGGAAACAATGAAATAAAACTCTCACAGAAGTCAAACAACTGTGAATAAAAAGTAACAAAATATAAATGAACCCTAAACTGCCAAGCCTCTCAAGTATACAAAAGACCGTCTTCGAGGGAGGAGCCAGGAATTTGTTAGGGAAAGGGAAACATGATTAGAATAACCTCCGGCATTGCAAGGAAACGAAAGGCAAACGTTGGAGGAACCAGGGCCGAGGCGGTTTGGAGGGCGCACGGCTTTGCAGTGATTTGCCCAGGAAGCAGGTTTACACACGTGTGTCCTCATCTGTGATCCTGCCGGGATCCCTGCCTGGACACGTATTTTGGGTCCGTTCTGACTGGTCTAATTGCAAGGCTGATGCGAAGGGCAGGGTTTGGGGGGCCAGAGCGACACGGGGCAAGGGCACTCTTTGGGCTCAGGCAAAGCCACGGTGAATTTTCTTTTGGTTTTTGCGACTGCTCTCGGGGGAACCCCTCTCCCTCCCCCGTACTGCAGAAATACAAACAAGCCATGCTCCACGTGGACCCGGACTGCAAGGAATTTGGACCGAAATAAGAAATTTCCCTTAAAATGCAGGCTGGGCCGGCATCCTAGCCATTGTAAACCAGCTAGGGCTCTCCTTGGCTCTATATCCCACATTTACATAACTCTAGGCCAAGGGGGTTTTCAAGTGTGCCCAGAGCTGACCTCTATACTATCAAGCTATAACCAAATTATAAATCCCTTCATTCAGTCCTCTCCCAGACAATTAGGTCTGAGTGGCTGAGATATACTGTCTGTGGCAACACCTCCATAGTGAAAATGAAAATCTCTGTAAACTGCTTCTTTTTAGGCAAATTAGATGTTGCCCTTTGTTTCTGAGCATATTCCTGGTCAGAATACGGACGTTGCTCGGCGTGTAGACGCCTGCACGATGTGCTCGTGCGGGTTGATGGTTGTATGTTGTTACATGAACACCGACGTGTCCTCCACACAACTGAATTGCTACGTCTGAAAAATGCACTTCAGGTCGTCTTTGAGAGATTGTCTTTTCTTCGCCTTCTCTACAGCAGAGCAGGTCTTGTCTCCTGAAAGCAGGCAAGAGACACTGAGCGGTACAGCTGGGCCAGCCTACACCGTGTGTCTGTGGTGTAGCAGATGTGTACCGACGGGCGTGTGCACCGCTTCAAGCATGTGCTAGGGAATAACTCGCCCTCCCTCCCCGGGAAAACCATCTGCGTAGTAAAACCTCCAAGTGGCTATTTCTTCCATAAAGACTTGCAAAGGCAAAACTAGCATTTAGTTGTACACTGCCGTTGCCTTTGTCCCTAAAACTTGCAACCGTTAATCACTAAACCTCCAATATCCCCGTGAGATTGGTAATAGTGTAATGTGCATTTTGCAGAGAAGCAGATGTGTCCAAAGGCAGCGGAGAAACGTGTGCCAGAGTTTGCAATAGATGTCCAGCGTTCCCGATGCCCAGGCGCATGTTCGGGCCGTACGGCGAGTGGTGACATGAAGCACGCACTGCGAAGTACAGAAAGGCCCGTCTTGTTGCTGTGAATAGGCTGGCCATCACCGCGCCATGACTGTGCCCTCAAAACTTTCTGGCCCAACACGAGTTTTCATTTGGGCTGATATTTTCTGATGGTTCTCACGCCACTGCATTTTATCGGTACGTCTGGCGGTTCTAATTATGCTGGAAAACACCGCGGGAAGCTGTTAATGTTTGGTCTTTTCCTCTTGTAAACCGCGTGGGGAAGTTGTAGGATTGCTTAGTGTCATGCAGCTTCTTGGCTGTCACCATGAATCCGTGCGTGAAGAGTCTGCAGAAACCCGGTCCCATTTTAGTCCTCGGCTTGTCTTCCTTGCCTGGCAGGCGGCTGCGCAGAGGGCTGGTCAGCAGGTTGCTGCATCTTGAGACGTGCACATTTCCCAGCGTTACCAAACCCGATACGGTGTGTAACGCGCACAATACGTAACGCGGCCGTTCGCAGGGCTGTTGTAGCGTAGGTTTGCCGCTCCATGTTTTGGTGAGAGTTAAGCAGCAAACCAAACCGTATCTTGTACCCACCACAAGCTTTTTAGGCTAACAGATCTCTTTTTAAATAAGTAAAATGATGCTGCTCAAGCTCTGTGATGGTGCTTCTGCTGGAGCTGTGCTTTCGCTCTCGCTGCCCACTTTCGTCTGATCATAAAACGTTCGTTTGTGTTCCTCTCCTAGCCCTGGACCGGCACCCCAAGGCCCGTGCCTCCAAGCAAACGCCTTTCTTTCTGTATTTTTTGTAATACTTGTTCGCGATAGTATGAAAATAGATAGATAGTTTTAGATTTGGAATTGAAGCAAGAAATCTCATGTTTGTAGCAAATTCTTATTTTTGCCAGAAACTATTTTGCATTCAAATAATTAGCTCCCCCAAAATTAAATCTTCTATTTTAGTGACTTTTAGTACAGGAAATCTAGATCTAATAATAACTTTGCATGGATTGCATGGATTTCAGTATCTTTCCTTAAATCGTGTGTGTGCTGAGATGTGTAGGATAAACAGTTACACGAGATGCAAACTGACTTTAATAACAAATAAAGGAGCAGTTCGTGTGCAGCTTAAATAGCCCACAGCTAAATTCAGGGAAATATTGTTGAAGCCAAACTGAAAAGTACAGGGACTGGGTTTAATCATTTAGCCTCTAGATTACAAGTTAAGACATTTTAAAGGATTTTTAAAATACAGATCCATACTTTGGGATTTGCTTATTACTTGTATAAATCACGTTTTGTGTAGTACGGTGAGCAACTCTTTAAGTTCCCTTTCTCTTATGCTGAGAATTCGAGTTCGTTTTTTTGCCATTCTTACCCCAGACAAGAGAAGAAAAAAATGCACTTGTAATTGTTTAAAATTGTCAGTAACATTTAATTTCTATCAACAATTTCTTAATTGTTGCTTTAAAAAGCAAAGCTTCAATGTGTCAGTCTAAATTGCAACACAAAGGGCTTTTTTAAGAAATTACAAATTATGCTTCTAACATTTACCATTTTCAGATACTACTGATTAGATTAGAGATAATTATTCCTCATAATTTCACTACTGAAAAAGCTATATGTCTAGTCATATCAGAACATCTAAACGAAATTATAGAGAAACAATTTCTTAGCACAATGTTTGCAGATGTATTCAAAATGAAAGAGTGAAGGTTCTCATTTTGCCCAGGATTTCCTTAATTAGCATCTGTTTGCTGAATTTTAAAGTTTTAGATCTGGTTTGGTTTTTCTATCACAAAACAGCACAATCTTTTTAGTACAATTTGTAGCTGTGCTTTTTGGAATAAAATTAAATGAGATGTATCTAATTTTATTGTATATTTCTAATCTTTTTTGATTTTATTCTTCCAAGCATATCCCCGTATAAAACTGAAAAAAGTGTCACTAACAATAATGTCTGCCCAGATATCTTCCCCCCTGATTAACTGAAAAGCAAATAATTTTAGCGGGCTGAAATCCCTGGCTCCAAAGAGAAGTAACAAGGTTTAGTCAGTGCTGCTGTTTTAACACGGAAATTTGGCTGAGCTTCTTTTTTCATGTTTTAAATATTTCAAATGAAGTCTTTTAGCGCCAGTGTGAAGAAGTCAAAGAATGGCATTAATCCTAAAAAAGTGCCCTGCTTCCGCAACAAAAATCTTTGACTTTACTTAAGATATCAGGACTATTATCAAAATTAGAAATGTCATTTTCCGCATTATTTTAATGGAAAGCTTACCTGAGGTAGAGCAAGTCCTTTCTGACATGGTATAAATGTTTTAAAATAAAAAAGCATTGAGGGAGTCAGAGAAACATTTTAATCTTAATTATTCATAAATAGCTACCTCAAGTCCATTTTCGCAAAATGTCAGCTGACCAAGAACCATGCTTATTTTGCATGAGAAGAAGAAGATTTGTGCTAGAAAAGGAGGCTAAATCAATGTATATTTAACTTAAAATGAAATTTGCAAATCAGAAACAGCCATCTATCACAAAAGTGCATTAACGCTGCAGCGGCCGGTCGCTGCAGAAAACCCAGCAGTGTCACACATTTGTTAACTCTTTTGCGAGCTGCCTGCAGAAAGCCTGTGGTCAAGGACTATTATTCTTTCTCAGGAATTTGTCAGGAATTCCTCGATAACTTTCTCTTCCGCATTCACCCGGACTCTGGCAGTTCAGCCGGCTTACAGACAGACATTGCTCGCGGTCCCACGTGTCCGGACTGCACCAGCCACCTCCGTTTTGGAGATGCTTGATAGTAATTTCCCCGTCCTAATGAGAAGAAATGGCCCGACAGCCAGAGGTTGGAACAAACGGTGTCTTTCTAAGATGCCTGTGTTTGGTCTGTAGATCTGCCTAGGCAGAGATGGGATCTGCCACTTCCACACAATTTTCACAACAAATGATTGCTTTGTTCTTTTTAACTTTGCAGATCCAGGCAATAAAACAGGACTTTGTGGAGTTTACAAGAGGAATTAATTGTTCCTCTCAGCCCTCCTCGTACCCATAATATTTGTGTTCATGCTGTCCTGCATGGTTGCTTGTATGTTTGTATATACAGGTTTCATTGGCAGACCTAATTTCAGAATACATAATGCATGATTTTGAAACCAATTTGTTATTGTAATAAAATATTTTTAGGAATGCATGGAGGTACTTGAGAGGAGAATGTTAAATTATACATGTATTGTGGCCGAGTGCATTCATTTAGCTCAGTGTGCAGGTGAATCTCCCCGTGACCTTGGCACTCGCAGGGTAGTATAGAATAACAATCAAAGCTCGGATTGGAAATCCTACCATTTCCAAATATTAACAACTTCTTTCAAAGGGAATGCTGATTTCAGCATTTATGTTAATGGAAACATCAGTATCTCTTTCAGAGAACTTAAAAAAGAAGCCATGATCTTAATAGGATTAAAAGCCATGCTTTTTATTTTCAAAATGCTAATTTGTTTTCTGCATTCTGTTTTCATATCAGGTCTTGTTATTCAGTACACTGAGATCCAGAGGACACTGAAAGCTGCCAGAAATGCATTGGTAATGATAGGAAAGCTACATAAAAGGTTTCTGTCTGAAAGGAATTGTATATTCTTTCCAAGCAGATTTCCTCCTTTTCTGCGAGGCAGTTAGAGAAACTAAATGCAGCCGTGCTGCTGAGGTGGGGCGCGCGGAGGGTTTTGCTTTATGTCTCGACTTTGTGTTTCCCTCTATTTATCCCTTTACCATTAAGGAGCGAGCGTTAGTTATTAGAGGGGCATTAATTGAAAAAGCCTGTGACCCATGCTAGTGAGATGAACTGATTCGGCCAGAGAAGTTTGGCTGTGAAATTCAGAGTAGCCCGAGGCACCTGACATCCTGTAATCTGCTTATCTTGCAGGCTTTCGCTAGCAGCTCTGCCATCGCTGTTCATGCTGAACAGTGGGGTGTAGAGAGGAGGCCAGAACAGAGATAATAATTTACCATGTAATTTGTTTTGAGATTCCTTTGATAGATTTCAAAACCGAAGCATCCTGCAAGAGAACAGGGCCCTTAAAACCTTTAAGTCAAGCCAATTCTGTGCTTGGTGGTGGGTTATGTAGTGTGTCTCAGCAGGAGGCCACCTTAACGAATGGACACCCAAGGCACTGACCACTATCAGTGGGGACCCTCTATTTATTTAATGGCTTTTAAACATTGCTTCTATTCCTTTTTCTCCTACAATGACTCTTATAGTCGATGCCGTAAATTTGGGGAAACAGTGAAAGTGCAGTGCCGCGCGGATTGATGAAAACCATTTGCCGCAATCAAGAGGGGCAGGTAATTTTCTGGACAGATTTGTTTTGTAAATGAGGTGTTCCATTTGGGGAGCGCAGGCGCCGGGCTTTGCTGGCGAGCAGGTGTGCTGATGCAAGACAGCTTGCTTTCATTCGGCACTAGTTAAGACACATTTCTCCAGCCCACAAACTTTTGTTTTAATGCCTTTGTGGAGGCATAAAACATAAGAAAAATTCAGGGATTGTATATTTAAAACTCTCACCCAAAAGGGAGCAGGATCAAAAGGGAAGGTGGTGGGTTTCATGTTCTCTTGTGGTTTTAATGCTTGTTAAGTGACCTATAAGCTGGCATTTCTAAGTAAAGAAACATAAGGGAATTTTGTTGTAGAAAAATCTACCGTGAATCATCCCCAGCTGCTGTCAGAAAAAGGAGAGGCTATTTCCACTCTTGCTTTCAAAGACAAATTTCCAATCTTCCACACACCTTTTCTTTGTTTCTGAGCTGCCCTTGTGTTCACGCATCCATCCTGCTTATCTTGCTTACTCCATTTCTAAAAGATTTTTCCCCATTTGGAAGAGCTGCTCCTGACGTTTTCCCCGGTTGCAAGCCGTGAGTCACACGAGGAGAAAACTGTTGTCTTCGTTGGGTTACTTTTTTTAGTGCGGCGGTTTCCAGTTAAAGTCATCAGGACTTGCTTTAATAACCCGTGTTTTAAAAACCCAGGGCCCAAATAAATACAAAAATCTCGCCCCAAACTGTTATGCAGATGACATCACAACCTGGTGACAAGCCACTGCCATCCCTAGAGGCTTTTCTGTACATGGACATAGATAGCTGTGCCAGAAAAATTGCAAGTCTGGGTTTTCGTGAGGAAAGCAAGGGAACACCGCTTAAGGAAGGCCTATTAGAATGGTTGCGTATTTTTAATTGAGTGTGTCGATCAAGTGCTTTGAGAGCGCAGGTTGAGAGCCGAGCTGGCGTCTTCCCGTGTGTTCGATGCGGTGTCCCGTCCACCCAGCGAGACCCCGACCGCGGCTTCTTCGTACACCCTTCTACTGACGACGACGACGACGATGAACACGACGTGCTATTTCGTGCTGCGTCATGTATTACATATTGTCGTGGCTTAAAATGGTCTCAAAAATGCCAGTTCTATCAGAGTTTGATGACAGAATTCAACCAAATATTATTGTTTGTAATAAAACTGTGGGTTGAGACAGCGTAGTAAAATACCACTAGAAAATACCACTGCTGTTCGGTTTGCCAGTCAGGAGGTACAGTCGAATACCAGCGAGCAGCAGCAAAGTGGATGCCAAAGGGAAATAGCCTCAATTTAGCAAGCGGTCCCTATATGCGCACAGCAGTCACTGATAGGGGTGCCGATGCACCCAAGTCAAGGAAGCGGGCCCCGGTAGGCTTGCCAAAACCAAGAGCTGCAGAATCAGAAAGCAGCTGGATGTAAACCCCCGCGCAATGACCACACAATCCAGGCCTGGGGGGTGCCGGGGGCCACTGGCGTATTGCAGCAGACCTGAGAAGAGCAGGAATCATATCTCGTAGTGGGGGTGGACTACCATGTGCACCCCCACTGCCAAATGGAAAGCAGGACTTCAAGCCCCGTGCTTGCCAGTTAGGGTCACTGTCCCCCAGCACAAACCAGTTCCCACCAGACCTCAGTTTCGGGCATCGCCCATGCAGCAGAGAATTGTTTTTTAGTTTAGCAGAAGTTACTTTGGGTTTTTTTACCATGTGATTTTGGAAAAAGCAAGCAAACAACAGCCATTCTAGTTGTGTGATCCAAGGGTGCTATTGATTATTGCAAAGTAAAAAAATTTCCGATTCCCCGTCTGTCATCGTAGGTCGGATGCAGCTGGTGAGTGATGTGCTCCACAGATGTGCGCTGGCAGGGACGAACAAGGCACACGTCACACAGGGGCTGCTCCCCGCCCTCTTCAATGTTCCCGCTGAGGCTGTCTGGCTCAGACCCCTGCTCAGGGATTAGAGGTGCCCTCCTGCATACGTTAGGACTTTCTCCAAGCTTGGGTCTGTATTTTCGAGTTGGTAATAGGTAGCTTATCATAGAGCGGGGTGACGTTTAAGAGCTTTGAAGCTATACCCGCGAATCATCTTCTGGCTAGAAGTGCCGCTTGGCCTAAAATCAGGCGGTCCTGACGCCCGAGTGCTGCTTCGTAGGTTTGGTGTTGCCGTCCGCCTCCCTGTTTTCCTGGGTTCCTGAGAGCCAGCGATTGCCCAAACGGAAGCAGATTTGTAATGCTGGTGTTCACCAGCAAGTTTCTTTCTGCCTAGATTTATTCAATTTTGAAAAGGCTTCTCTTGGAAAGCAGACGGAGAGATATTCCCATGGCTCTGTCTGGGTTTCAGTCCCATATAATTTTGAGCTTCATCTGTATCATTAATAAAATGATTGCAAGTTAGTTTTATGTAACAACATTTCAGCATAATTAGCTTAATTAAGAAACATTCCTCTTTAATATGTCTCACTTTGTAGGAAGTATTGGATGCTGCTGTATAGCAGAAATTTTCCAGACCCATATTTTATGTCAATGGGTTTAGAAATCAGCGGAATGGTTTACAGTATATCAGAGAAGTCTCCTTTATTTGCGGGAAGGATTTTCTGCTTATCTCTCTGTAATGGTGCAGTAGCTTTGCTAGGGGGTGGATTCTGAAGTATCACTTAACATCAATCCATTTCCTTAAGATTTTTGATAACATGGTTTGTATTTCGCCACTAATAAATAAGCCAGGTTTCTTAGCAAAGCTTAAAGAACAACAACGGGAACCTCTGCGTTCGTCTGACTTTTTCAAAACCCTTTTTCTTTTACAACGGGGTTATTTCTCAGGGCTTGTGTTTTCTTTTTTTAAACTCTGAACTGGGGGGAAGCTTGTGTTTCCTCCCTGTCTCCCTCTTTCTAGATCGGGGTTTGCCGCTGCCTGTTGCCTTCGTCTTTCCCCATTGCTGGATTATGCAGGCCCGCTGCCACTGGCGTCGGTAGGCTGCCGGCCACGTCTCGAGCGCGTGCAGCCCCTCGCTGGCCGGGCCCGGGCATCTTGCCGAGTAGTTTCCAAACCAAACCGCGGCGACAGAAATGTGATGCCCAAATGCACGAGACCAATCAGCCTAATATTTAATTTTGCAGCAAGTGGTGTTACGGCAGCAGCTCTTGACCGACTTCTCTTCGATATGAGCAACTCCTCCCCGTGAGCAGAAGCGGTGTGCGCCAGGGGTTTACCTTCTCCATGAGGCTTGAGTTTGTTCTCTCTCCGTGGTGTTTTAGACTGTGGCCTAGTTACGCAGAGTCACGCACGAGCCCCTTGTTTCTCATTTGTTGAAGGAGAAACGTCTGCGATTCGGTTTCAGACTATAGAAAAGACGCGGGGAGCTGCAGCTCAGCCCTTCTGATGCACACCAAGGTGCACATACTCAGATGTGCGCAGAGCACGGAGAGGGATCAAATCCCTCGCACGCTGAGGGAAGAACGTAGCAGCCCACGGGAACTGACTTTCTCTATCACGTGCGCTTTGTAAAATACAATAAATAATAAATGGAAATTAGTGAGTTTTAATTCAAATACTGTGACATGGTATGTAACAAGCAGGCGTGTCCTAAAGACTAGGACTCCTCCCATCGGCAGAGCAGTGTTGGCCACGGTTCTCTCCGACCCTGCGTGCACAGCGCGACCCCAGTGCAACGAACGGAGCGATCCCCAGCATGAGTCTGGCCTTCTACCGTACGCTGCGTCCCAGCTGAATATTGCTATGCATCTGATTTTGCCTCTTACGCCTTCTCTGTATGACCCCCAAAAGAGCTGATTTTTCCTTTAAATTTAAACGAAGGGAAATTTCATAAGAAGAGAAGGGACTGCTATGGCTGGAAATTGGGAAGTGGCCTTTCCTATCTTGTGAAGTGCTGGGTACAACAGGGCAGAAAATACAAGTGGAAAGCAGATTTCTGACGGGCAGGCTCAAGGCGGAGAACGTTTTTTCCTTAGGTCTTTAGGAGACCAAATGTCAAGTGAAACGAGCCCTTTTAATTTCTTCTCTTACATCCAGCTTTTAATAACAAGGAGCGCAGGGAGGGGAACAGATAGCGTTTGTCTTATACACCGTAGCAGGCAGTTCCCGTTGTGAACGCAGCTCTGGGCGCGGGACTTGTTGTGGGCTCGGGCTGACAAGTTTGCAGATGCTACGGCTTGCCACCTAGTCGGAGCCCGATGCTGCTCCGGAGCAAGTGTCTCCCTGTGCCCACATCCCCTGCGCCGAGGATGGGATGGCCAGGCTGCACCACAGCCTTTTTGTTCTGGCCGGTCCTGCCATATTGTTCTTTCTTTTAATTCTCTGTTTGCTTTTAATTGAAGGGGTTTGCACCGGCCACGGGCACAAGAGGGGGCATGGAGGGAAGCGATGGCCATAGGACATCTGCTTAAATTCAGCAGACAGAGGGAGAGGGAAGCCCGTGCGCCGGCAGTTTGTTCTCAGGAAATGGCCTGCAGCAAAAGGAGCGTATTTAGTTTAAGAATTCATTAGACACTTCTGCACATTGCCGTTCAAATGGTACACAGGCCTGCGAGAAGACTTCTGGTAAAATTAAACAGTTCAGTGGGGCTGCAGCTGGCGTCAGGCTTTTCAGACAGAGCCAACACAGAGCGGCTTGTACCCACGCCGAACTGCAAATGGGGGTTGTGTTTTGTGTGAGGTCTGAGGAAGCAGCGGAGGAATCCTGACTCTGGGGAGGAAAAGGACGTCTGCTTGAGGGTTTTGTATGCTTTACCTTTTGTACCAGGCTTCCCCTGCCTTCTCCCACAGAGCAAAATACTCTGGAGGAGACGCTGATTGCTCGTTATTAGCAGCGCTGGAGCTTTGTGTCTTTAATTGACTTGTTCCCATCTGCTCTGGCAACGGCAGCACGTGGCCCCGCCGTCCAGCTCGCCGCATTGTGGCGCGCACCCCTCGGCTCAGTCCTGTCTGGGAAGAGAAAGGGCTCTGCCTCCACATGGCCAAGGATGCCAAGCGTCGCGGAGCAGGCAGAGCCGCCGAGCTCCTTTCACCGAGGAAATTGCCCTGGTGCTAAACAGTTGGTCCGTGAAAGGTTTAGGCGTTGGAGTTGCCCCCGTTTACAGGGGGATCTGCTTTCTTTCTTTCTCCCTTGAAGAAACCTGCCAGGCAGCGGGCAATAAAAGTGAAAATCGAGATCCGAGCCAGTGGAAATGCTGTAATGTTTCTCAGCAGAAGCATTAGAGGCTGCCCATAAACTGGGCGGTATCTGAAATTCGGGCCCCGTTGCTGCGCCCTGCAGCCCCCCGGGACTCTCTTTTCTCCACCGACACACTTTGTGGGGTTTTTATTCCCAGCACCTCTGTGCTTTGAGCTTGTGCTCGTGATCCCCCTTTCGCGGAGACCCGGCTTCTCCTGCTCTGGCGACGGTTGGGGATTTATACGTCGTGCTTTACTGCTGCCACTTTTCTGGGCTCAGTCTGAAACATAAACTCCTCTCCCGCCCCTGAAGCCATGGCCGAGGCTGGAGCAGGCAGCCCCTAATGAGCAGTTTGAGAGGCGCGTTGGTCTAATTTGTACGGCTGGAGCTGGTGGTGATCTCGGGTTGATCCTGCAAGGGGGTCGTATTTTAGACTTTATCCTCGCGCCTGCCGGTAGCATGGGCCCGCTCGGTTTGGTTTGGGGGGTCGTTTTGTGCTGCCGTCTTGCTTAGCGAGTGATGTCTTCCCCTGGGTGCCTCTCACTGAAATGGAGTTGCCCACGGTTTTCTCTGGTCCCTGCGTGGTGGCGAGTAAATTTGCAGGAGCGACTAGCTCAGAAATCAGTGCGAACGCAGCCCCGTTAGTCCCCTGGCCTGGCCTGGCCTGGCCTGGCCTGTGCAGCCAGGGCCTGCCTCGCAGACAGACGGCTCCATTTTTAAACAAACTTCATCTCTGAGGACATTTGACAGGAGGGGTCAGGGAGGTCTGCAGCATCATCCTCTCGAAACAAAACCCCCTGAAACATTTGAATTAAGTCACCTCTTGCAATTCCCTCCCCCAGCCTCCACACCCCAAAAAAAGGGCCGGGGTTTTCTCCGGAGAACAATGAGCCTTCTCCTTTCCCGGCCTGTCCGGCGTAGAAAGAGAAGGACGAGGTCAAAGTGCCAGGCTGTACAGCTTTCTTTTGAGCCAAACAGATGGTGAAGGTTAAGTGACAGCTCTGTGACTGCCTCTTTTGAAGTAATTGGAGATAATTTGTATTTTGAATCCGAACTTGACCACTGTCAGAAGGGAGGAAGGTTAATATGTAAACGATTTTACATTAGCCCCTGTTTCTTGGGGTTTTTTTCCCTTTCCCCCCCCCCTCTGGATCCTTGTTTCTCTAATCCTTGCTCCAGGCTATCGGTGAGATTGTCTCTGGGCTCGGTGTGACTTGTTGGAGGCTGCGGTTGTTATGAAAGCCAACAGCAGCTTATTAAGGGCAGCGATAATCTCGGCTACTGATGCATTGTTGCTTTCCCGCGGTCTGGGGAAGGCTGTGCATCCGAACAGGACTCTGGAAACGCGAGGCCTCTTACCTAGAGCAGTTTACGAACCCATCCTGGAGCGCTGTCCCGTCGCCGCGCCAGGACGCAGCCCGCATCCACCTTGCAGGCGGCTGGGCTGCATTTAAGATGCTCTTGTTTTTCAGCCCTTTTTAGTGATCCTAATTGTGGTGCAGGTTTCCTTTCTCGCCTTAATTGTTTCTGAAGTCTTAGGGACTTTTTTTTACACCTATTGCAATATCAGGAAAGAAAATAAGAAGGAAGGTTTGGGTTTTTTTTCCCCAAAAGTCCTCTTTAAAATAAAGCGTGCATTGTGTGCACTGAGGACAGGACGTAAACTGCTGAAAGGGTTGATCAGCAAGCGTCCGCGTGTGCTCTCAAGGTTGGAAGTGAACAGCTAAAGAAGTTGGAAATAATTGCAGAGCTTCATTTCAGAGCAGGAAAAGGTACCGGAAGCCTTGCTTCCCTGGCAGCCCTGAGCCTGGTGCCGGTGCACCGGGCTGTGCTAAAGCAAGCAGAAACCAGCCAGAATTTCGTAGTCCAGTCTAGTTGTTTTTTTAAATGTGGACTCTGAAAAATATTGTTCATCCCGGCCAGTGTCCTGAGGCTTTTGCAAATGGCAGGGTAAAGGGCAGCTATTTTCAGATCCTTCTACTTTTGTTTAAATAATATTATTTAGTAGCCTCTGTATCTCTCAAATGAGAACTTCACCTTTTTGCAGCAGACATTAGTAGCCTGAGCATCGCATGAATATGCTACTAAGAAGTAACTCGTATCTTCATGGGGAAGGATTAATAGGATCATTTTTCTGTAGCATCCCCAAAAGATTTTTGCACGCTGAATCGCAGGCAGTCGTGGAGAGGAAACCAGAACAAAAAGTCAGTGCTGTTTTTAGTGCATTTAAGTGCTGTTTCCACAAGAGTACAGGAGGCAATATTGTACTTTATTCATATACATCAGGTTTATTATGAAACACATTTTTTCACTAACTTGAAGGAGGAAAAAGAAATATTGGCTTGTTATTCCTGCCTTTTTCTTAACCAGGCAAAGTAAAGAAATGGTTGCAAAACCTTTAGAAGCATTCAAGTACCTCAGTGACTTTCATCAGATGTTCTCTGTACAAGAAAAAGAAAAAAATCGTTCTATCTTTTTATTTTTACTTTGCTTTAATCTTATTTGATGATGTCTCAACAGGCTGGGACATGCTTTCTTGGATGGCAATTTCACTGCACCATATGTGTCTCTCACAAGATAGCAGAGTGAAATGAGTCTTGGCAGGAAGAGAACTAAACACATCGACAAAGAAAAGAAAAAATTTATTTACTTAACTCCCTGTTGCCTGCATACATTTTTCCCAGGCCTGCATCTGGCGCAGCGATTCCACTTCGTTTCTTAAAATGCCTCTGTGAAACGCAGGGCACATTTTCTCACTGTTTCTAGCCATCTGCCCTAGTTCTCCCCCCCCGCCCCCTTGAAATCTTGTGTTAAGTATTTCAGTGGCTAGATGATGACCAAGTTAAAAAAGAGGGAAAAATCCGTTTTTACCCCGAATATCCATGCTACATGAATGTCAGCCCTGAGCACAGGGGAGACCTGGTTTTTCCTAAGCTGCCAGAAAGCTACTGTCTTCCTGTTAAAAAAAAAAAAATAACGAAAAAGAAAGTTATTTAACAACGTGAAATTCTTGATCCGCTCGACAGTGTTCTGCTGGGATCCTCCCCGGCAGTCTTACCGGGAGCTTCAGGTTTGACATTTAAACTGGGTGCCAGATACAAGAACCATTGATTGGGGGAGGCCTGGCCTTGCCAAAGGGCTCCCTATCAGCGGGGTGAAGATTACAGGTGCTTATCTTGATTGCTAAGAGACTCCACTTCTCTGCAATAAAGTCTTACAATGCATAAGTTTGATATACTCGTGAATACGGGTGGGGGCTTTCTCCACGTTCAAGTGTGTATTGCAGAGGAAATGTTTGCCAGCCCCAAACCAACCAGCCAGGCAGAGCGCGCAACTTTGGCGGCCACGTGCGGATGCTCGGCAGGGACCCGGCTCGCACACGCAGGAGAACGCGTGTTCCCACGCTTGCCTTAGTGGTCCCTCACTCAGCAGAAAGGGGGGAAATAACCACTTTATTTTCTGAGGAAAACTATACAAGTCCATTTATTACCGCATACTCCAAACCCTTACAACGGTGCATTGTCTTCTGCTTATATTTGTTCCCAGTTATGATTTCAGAACTGTTTGCAAAATACATATTTGTATAGTTGGATATTTAAGGAAAAATCAATACAATTTCACAGTGACCTTGTTGGTTAGTATGAAAGTGTCCTGCAAAAGTCAGAACACAAGATCAAAGCATGTTATTAGTGTCAGTAAATAATAAAAAAGGAAAAGAAGCTTAGTAATCAGGTTTTGCCAGAGTATATCTTTAATTAAAACCAGAAAAAAAATCTTTATGTGTGTGTGTGTGTGTTTGTGCGCGTGTGCACGCATGTGTGTGTATTATCTGTGTGTGTATGCATCTCTCTTGCAGATATTCTTCTGTGAAATAGTTAAAATACATTTCAAAACATTATTCTGAGATGTTAGAAAGCTGGCATATATTTTATCTGCGGATGCAGTTTCCACGGGTGAGGCGCACACTGTATGTATATGCAGACTGTTATGGGTATACGGGGCAGGAGGCATAATTGTTAGAAGAGGACTGTCAAGGTAATGGAGTACTTTGGCAAGCTGGTTTCCAGTAGAGCCGCATGGAGGGTTATGGAAGATTAATGGTACTTATTGGGCATTTTCAAATGTTTATGTTGCATGGATTTTTTTGTATAAGTCTCATTTCCAGACATGAGGGGGTGGCTCTTATTGCTCAAGGGAGGACTTCCCTCAAGAAAATCCATAATAACCAGTTAGACATAAAAGGCAGGATCATACTGATGCAACTTTTAGGGGGTTTTAATTATTTACTTTTTAAAAAATCTTCTTCCATAGACTCCTTCTAAATTAAGTGCTCAGTGGTTAGAGATTTTGGATTCATGTTTTGATGCTGTACGCTCATTTTTCTTAAAGAAACGGGCACATGTTGCAGTACACAAAATATCCATTGTTATGCACCTTAAGTGATTGTTCTAATCGGATTCCTGTTGCGAGCACAAAAGTGCAAGGGTCAGGGTGTGATTAACAGGCTATATGCCAAATTGAAATAGCTCATTTGATCTAGTTTTGTTGAAAGAATGGTGGAAATACATTTCGGCTAAAATTTGTTCAAATTCAAAAGCAAATTTTGCTTTCACCCAAATCCTTTGTATTCCAGTCCTGTGAACACGGACCGCTCAAAGTTCAAACAGGAATTGGGACCTGTCGCGCTGGTGCTGTACACACGACAAAGAGTCTCTCTTCCCTAAAGAGCTCGCTGTCTAAGTAAATCTCAGGATAGAAAGATAAGGAAAGAGTTGAGCTCAAACACCCCCTAACTTGATAACATTCAGTAATAACATGAATTGCTTGCACACGGTGATGGGTTGCGCCTCAATCCTGCAGTAAAGCCGTGAAGCGGACGCCCGTGCACGCTCCAAATCCGCGTCTCTGCAGGAGTCCGCCGAGGACACCGGTGGGTCGCATGCAGGACAGAGCTGTGGTCAGTCCAACAAGAAATAAGACCACGGGATCGCTTGACGCTGTGGTAGTTTTCAGCGTTGGCAGATGATCTACAGACCAGAAATTAACTGATAAGAAATTAGGAAATAATTTGAAAAGTTTCACAGCGTATCTGCAAATGCTTTGTGAACAGAGGTGAAATCTGTGGGGCGACTAGTTGGGGATTGTGCGTGTGCCGTGGTGAGTTCCTGCGTCCCTGGGATTTGTGAGGTACTTGCAGGAAGAATGTGTTCCACTCCTAAATTCACTTTTTAATCCAAATATTTAAATGCAGTAATTTCAGCGAGGCAGGTTTGCAGTGGCAATATGAGATGTTGAAATTAATCTGCGCACTTGTCATTGTGGCGATGTGGAGGTTGAGCAGAAAGAAAGGGAGGTGAGAGAAAGGTGGTGCAGAGGGGAGCTCCAGGCGGCGATGCAGATCCCCTTGGACAGGCCAGGTTCTCCAGCGCCAGGCCCGGTGAAAATCACTGGATTTCAGCCCTAACAAATAAGGGGCGTTATCTTTAATTTTGAAAAGACTTTCCAGGTGATTAGAACTGCTTTTTCTTTGCTGTGCCTTTTCTAAACCTTTTGATATACTAACTAATCACTTGCACGCGCGCTGGTCACTGCTGTACTGCACACCCGTGTCCTGTGAACGTGCCTGCAGAGAACAGGGGGACCTTGTACATCAGCTCAGCCTAACAATCCAGACATTGCAGGATGGTAGTTGGTGATAGCCTCTACCTTACATATTGTTTTAATCATATCACTGAAGAAAGCCCGAGTTTCAGGAGACGATTATTGTAATCTGTGTTCCAAGGAGGGCATTACCGGACTCCAAGTTCAGGGCACTTTGCACAATCTGAAGAAATGCAAGAATCGCTTTGAAAACTATTGTCACAACGACGCTAGGAAAAAGGTTCCTTCTGTTTCCATATTCTTAGGAGAGGAACATTAGCTAAATTAGTAAGAAATGTGAAGCTAAGCCATTTTGTGTGGTTTTTTTTTAAATGGCTTTAAAAAAAAAATAGCTCTAAATGTGAACAAGCATAAAGGTTAAAAATGCATTAGTAGCAACAAATATAGAATTTCTTTTGTAAAAAGCCTTTCAGGTTTGACTGAAATATGACTTGTGTTTGAATGCACTGATATTTTCTTTAGATGTGTCACGCTTTGTTAGATGTTTGGTAAAGAAATATCCCACAGCTATTTCAACATATTGTCTTATTAAAGAAGTATTTAATAATAAAGGGTAGATTTTGTTTTAAATTAATTTTATTATGTATTTAGCCACTTCTTAACCTGTTAAACATGTATATTTGTGATGTGTTTTTTGGGACGAAGATACTGTTTCAGTTGAGCATTTTAAGAAATGCTCAGTTTCCAACTGCATGGACTGTTTAAAATTCTGTATCATTTCCTTTTTTAATGCAGTATCAGTTAATTCTCCAGAGGAAAAGAGATAAGGTGTTAAAATTGGGATAAAAGCTTCATAATGCCAGAAAATCTGCTCTGTCAAACCTGAGCCCTCTTTTTTTTTTTTGCTGGTGGAAAAGCTGAAAAAGTAAACACTAGTGAGCTCTAGTGTAACAGAAGATTTAAATATAATTTGTTTAAATAGTAGCAATACGATGATTAATATTTCTTTGAAAACATCTATTAGCCAGGTCTGTATTTCTGGATAGTTACTGCTTTCTGTTCCTTTTTGGAGCTTGAATTTGTTTCAGACTAATTGGTCCCATGATGAGCAAATGCAGTTGACTTCAGTATTCTCCATTTTTGATGATTTTATCTCTGGGATGTGACACAAAATAAACCGCTGTTCGAAACTACCTGGAAAATATTGCAGTCAAAATGGAGTTGATTTGCTAGAAACCTTTTCTCCCTGAGCCCAGAAGGACTTCTTTGTTCTTTCCCCCAGAAGGTAATAAGAAATGGATTTCAAACTGCCCGGACCGTAGCAATGGCACTTACAGGAATGAAATCAAAGCAAAAAATGAAGATGACAAAATGGCAGAGTCCATTTCTTTAGCCACACGGAGAGTTTGACTCAGTTCCTGAGAGTGTTTGGAGAAGGATTTCTGCCCTGTTATTCTTCCTTTGATGAAACTGCATCATGGAAGTGGTTTTAGTTTTGTATTTTAACCTCCCCTGTTCAAAAAGGGGCAGTCCCTGGCCCGCTCGGACACAGAGATGCCCGGTGGGCTCAGGCTGGCAGCGGGGCGGGTCCCGGGTGCGCGGGGCGCAGGCCGTGTCCCGCGCCAGGGCGCGTTGTCAACGGAGCAGTGTCCAGTCTGTCCTGTCAAGTTTATCGTCCACTCCATCAAAGGGTCTAATGGTCAGCAGAGAGGGCTAAATGTGTCCCCGGTGACCTGACATTAACAGAGTGGACTTGTTTAAGTGTTACTGAGGGTGTCTCAGAATGATTTGGACGCCAATACCCGTTTCCCTCAATGAGCAGTCATTTGGATCATGACTCAATACAGCTTTCCACTGACATGGCCAAGCCCCGAAGTGCTCCTCGGGGAGCTGCCCTCACCTCTGAGACCAGCAGAAAGGAGGGCTGATCAATGCCCTCTGACAACAAGTGAAACAATCACCTCTCCCCCACCCCCCTTCTGTCTGACCAGCTTGGAAATGATAAAGATAAATGGTTTTATCTCAACGTAGAGACGATGCTGAAAAAAAGGTCGGGAGGCGAATCTAATTGGGTCCCCGTATAGTCCTGGAACCCTGCTTTTCGCCTTTCGCAGACGTACAGTATCGCTCGACAAAGCAAATGTCGAGCAGGATTAATCCAGGTCGCACCATTCGGAGCCCCTCGAATCGCTGGACCTTTTTATCTCGAGGAAAGCTGCTGCGTAGGAAAGTGTCTGTTCAAGTAGATGGGTTTTGTTCTTGGGAGAGTAAATGACGCCCGGTTAGTCTCTTTGCTATTGCAGGAGACGAGCCCCAAGAAAGTTGCCAGCTTTCAAGAAGCATTTATAGCATTTTTAAATAGTTTGTGGATATGCTTTGATATTTTAATTTTTTTAATAATCGTGTACAAATTCTCTACTTCACATTACCCTCTCCTATAGGAAAGAAACCTCGTTTCACTAGTACCACTCCTCCTTTAGACGCCTGTACTTCTAAAGGCATGCAGTAAAAAGAGGAATACCCCACACTGCCAAATTAGACCAACTGAAACGGGTACACTAATGCGTGTATTAAAGATAAAAACTGTCTGTTGGTAATTAGTACGCTGTATAACCATAATTTTGTTTCTTGTACTCATTTTAAATGCAACATTTCCTTGTTAGGTGAATGTTAAAGTATTTCCCCTTTGTGCTGGAAAAAAAGCAAGCGATTTTCAGCAGATTAACTAGATGACTGAAAATTTGATTTCTCCAATATAACTGAATAATTGTGTGCGGCAGGTAAGCGTTTTCGGGGAAATAATTTCAGATAAAAAATTAATAATTTCATGTCATGATTTTTTAGCAATTTTAAAACTCTTTTGTTTTTCTAAATATTTTCTGGAAAGAATCTGAAAATGTTTGTGCAAGTTAGTGCATAATTAAAGAAAACTCTTTGTTTGACTCATCTCGTTCCGAAATGTGTTGACAGATAGCAAGCATGTTTCTGAACCCATCTTCCTGCTTTCTGACTTGTGACTAGGGATAAAAGTTGCAGGGAAATATGAGCCAAAAATTGATTTTTGATGGGGATGTGTTGTTTGTCAGAGCTTTTTGTCATTGAGCTGACCAATTTATATAAATAAATCAGAAAACACGTTGTATTAACATAATTATTTACATAAAATATCTTTACGTTTTCAGCTCTTATTAACCGTTTCTTATTTTGTTTGCAGCTTCCAAAGCAGTACAGTAAATACTTAGTGTGTATATCTGTTTCTGAGTGTTGCCTCAAAAATGTTTGAGAATATCCGTTTCCGAAAGACGATGTTTATAAGATGCACATAGTTGTGTGAATTATTTATAACAAAAGAATGAAGTAGATTTGATGCTTTCTACAGCAACACTAACAACAGATTCACTACTTCTTTGGAAACACAAATATTTATTATATTATTGTATTTAAAAAAAAGCTAAGCCTCTGAAGTGTCAAAAGTCAAGCTTAACAAATTTAAAAGCAATGAAATGAAAACCCAGTTAGGCACAAAGGGTCTTTTCTGAATTTACTGAAAGGCTGTTGCAAGAACTAAAGAGGACAAGATCTGTGCCTCCAGTATCCTGTTTATTAGGTCTAATGATCTTCTTCAAAGGAATATCACTGCTACGTGGTATTTAAGCATTTACAAAAATTCGGTGTATTTTAGTGCTTTTAGTCAGAATATGTACACATATAGTTTATCCATGAAAAATTATTTATTGTTCTGAAGTCTTTGTCTCCTCCAGGACTATACAATACATGTAGTAAGTATTCGGTATAAAGACAGATAGGCATCTACGTGTGTGTGTGTGTGTGTGTATGTGCATGCGTCTATATGGCTATAGATAGATATATGTTGTATAAAATAAAAATAGGTGGTTAGAATAAATATAATACCATCTTTTAGGCACAAAAGCTTGCAATTTGTCATATCCACGGACCCTGTTCTTTATTCATACCTTGCTGTGCAAGATTTACATGCAGATGTTTTAAAATTTTTGAAAAACAATGTTGGTATTTATGTTGGTGATTATTTAGTCTGTCCAGAGACTCGGAGACCCAAATGCGCACACATGCGTGCGCATGCACATACACAGTCACTTCAGCTCTACTTAAGGTGTAGAGTCTATCTGAAAACAGTGTGGCAAGTAATATCCAGCATCCACAAAACAAAGTGCAAATTCAGGACTGGGCACAGAAGTACCAGCCGGTGCTTGCTTAAGAAATATAAACAGCGATGCCCTTCTCTACGGCAGTTTTAAATGTGCTTTTAAAAGTATTTGGGAATTAATCAAATTCTTGCAAAAATGTCAGATCTCGGCGTTAAAAAATTAAAACCACAGGTCATAAAATTAATTTGCAAAAGATGCATCTTCCTTCCTGTTTTCCAAATGCGAGCCCTGGTCCTAGGGGCGCAGCCGAGGGCTGAAAGCTGGCAGTGAATCTTAAGAGCCCACATTGAGGAGAAAGGTGCTCCTCGTTATGAGAAGTGCTGGAGGAATAAATCCTGAGGAGGCAACCTATCTGGAGACAGAGTTGGAAAGATGGAGCTAGGAACTTCATATAAAAGAAATGAAGTAACCTTTAATCTGAACCAGGGCTCCGGTGTCTTTCATTAGCTTTGATTGTCCATAAGAAATTTCATCCTCCTTTTAACATCAGTTCTAGGCAAGAAGCTTCAATTGCAAATATAAAAAAATATGCTTCAAAGGTGAAAGTGTGCGAGGCCAATGAATTGGGGAAAGCAGCCTGCTAAATAGCTGCCTTAATTCTTACGGAAGGAACAGGTCTCCTGGTGCCACGCTGCTAGAGCACGAGTGCGTTTTGTTTTTTATCATTTTAATATTACGAACAGAAAATCAGGCCTCTCTGGCTGAGCCTCCTGCTTGGAAACGTTGGGTGTGTTGTTGGTATAAAACACGGTGATATTCTCGGGCTCCTGCATTAACAATGGGGATGGGGTAGGGGGTGGGTCGGAGGGGCCTGCAATGACAGAATGAGAGAGGGACACACAATAGGATGACCGTGACTTTGAACAAATAAATAAAACATGCGAATCTCATTCTCTGCTCTCTCCTACCCCCAGCCCCCATCCAACTGTGATTAAATTTGCTGTGGTCATTTCCCAAATGTCTGCCTGATAAAAAAGCACCCATAGCCTTTTCTCACACCGTGGCTTAAAGCAGGGGCCCTTCCTGTGGCTAGCAATCTGCAATCCTGCCAATCACACACACTTGCACAGACATGCATGCCGCTTTCATTAGCAAAAATGCTTCACGTTTGATTGTGGCCCAAAAAGAAAAGGAAAAAAAAAAATCTGTAACTCCAATTTTCCTCCCTTGATAAACAGCCTCTCCCTCTCGCCTCTCACTGTACCCCCTTCATAAACAGCCTCTCCCTCTCGCCTCTCACTGTGCAGCTGTAATGGGGTTTCCTGCACCCCCCTGCCAGGCACACCCACCCCGCGTCCCTGCAAACTGTGTGGTGCGCCGCGCAAAAGAATACATTTTAATAAGCCTTGAAAAAAAGAAAAATGAGTTTTGCTCTGCGGTCCTGTTCTTTAGGAACAGAGAAAGGTGAGCGTGTTGCGGGGCAGGGAGGGGAAATTTAATATTGCAAAAGATAATGGCAACTATGTTAATATCCGGCATTTTCAATGTACCATAAGTACATTTTGTTTTTCCTTTTAGCACGATTTATAATTAAAGATTTTAATCTGGCTTCACATTGAGTTAATAAGCCCTTTGATTGATTAGGATTCATAAAATTGCCATTTCCCGCTGACGCTTTGTGTTTCTGGGGATGTTCTTTTGAAAAGCCGGGTTAAGGTGAATAGGAAGCAGCCATTGTTTAGGCTGAGCTCTGCCAATTCTGGGAACTCGGAACCGCTTTATTCAGGGTTTGTCCCCGGCAATATCTTGTTGTTCAGCCAAATTAATGCAGATAGAATCTGCTGAGCTACGTTTTAGCCATTTTTAGGGGAAACTTTTATTTTCCCCCAGTTCCAGCAGGTGTTCCAGACAATTGCTGCCTTTCTTTCCTGACCTATCCTCGACGAAATAATCTTGCGCGCAGAAGCAGGAGGTTAAACTGTTTTAACCACAGAAAGAAAAGTATTACAAAACAAAAACATGGGAATACATCAAAGCCTCAAAATCTTGGTCCTCGCTTCTCTTTTAAAATCCGGCTCCCAGGTCTGCGTTCTTAGCAGTGTCTCCTCCTTTCTCATTAGGGGTCATTGCAGCAACGTGGCTCTCTGGGAAAGGTGCTCATTACAAAGGTAAATACAGCCGCAGAGACGCGCCGCGTTAATGCTCTTTGACCACGTTGCGTGGCTCGCTCTCTCTTTTTTTTTTTCCAACCTAAAAATAAATGATGGGAAATTCCAAAGTCCAAACAAAAAAATGAGCGAGAGAGAAAGGTAGCAGCTTTAAAAGTCCTGTCAAGTGGAGCCAGGACAGCTTCTCCAATTAGTGTGTGTGTGCATGCATGTACATGTGTGTGCATGTGCACGTGTGTGCATGTGCTCGTGCATGAGAGAGAGAGAGGGAGAGAATGTCTTTTTTCCCCTTATTTTTAGCCAGGGTAAAAAGTGACCCTCTTTAGCCCCAGAGGGGCCTCACTGTGTGGATTGAATCAGAGCAAATTCCCTTTGTGTTTTGTGCTCTGAAGGGACACGCTATTGTCCAGCGCGGGGCCTCTTGTAACACCGAGCAGTGCCGGACTGTGAGCAAACCCTCTCCACATAACACTCAAGTTGTTTCACAATCGATACTCGCTCCCCTCCCCCATCATTCACCCCAATTTACTTGGCACAACTATCATTTCCTTATCCTTTTATTGCCATTCAGACGCTCTGTGAATGCAAACATTTAGGGCACAAGAAAAGACCTGGGTGAAGTGGGGGCTGCGGTGGCAGCGCGGGGAGAGCACCGGCCGAGCCAGCCCGCAGCAGACGCCTGGTCAGGACGGAGCAGCCGGCTTCAAATGTCGTTATTTGCAGGGATTTTAATTGGATTGATTTTCTGACGTCAAATATATATTTTCTGTTTCCATTTTGCAGACGGTATTTTTTTAACAAATATTTTTAATCCTGCTCCATTCCTTCTCCTGCAGCGCCCGAGAGGGTTTTATGTTTAGATATCTTTCACCGGCACAAATCGACAGTGATGGAAAGATGAAAACCTTGCAATAACACAGGGTTTTGCTTACAAATTGACAAAAATGTCCCTGCCAATCCCCGGTAATTTCCTGCATCTCCATAACTGACCTCATGCATTCAGCATCTTAAGAGCTGATTGGTGGAGTTATAATGTGAACAATGAAGAAAATCTATCCTGAGGAAGAAAAACAAAAAACCCACCACCAAAAATCATTTGCCCCTCTGATTAATAATCGTATACAGTCCGACATACAAGTTTTTGTGACATTACTGAATTAATAGAAATTTACAACAAACTCCATTTTTTTCCTAGGCAATGACGAGCAGAGTAAGAATAATTCCCGGTGCAGTGTTTTACATCAGTTAAAGGTACCTTTGAATGAATGTCAGCTCCTTTCTACCTTAGTGCTGGCCGATCGATGCTTCATTAGGCCGAATTGTCTTTTGCCCATGCAACCTTGAAAACAGTCCCTTTAATTACCTGTGAGGAAGTCGGGGACCCTTCTCTCTCTTTCTCTCTCCTCTATCTCCCTCCTTCCTCTCTCTCTCTAGCAGGAGGCTCGGGGAAGTGGGGGTGGGTGGATGGGGGTCACTTACATTTATTCACAGTCAGCCTGAGTACATCACTGCTTGATAGCGAAGCTGGGAGAAGGGAGAGTGGGGGCAGGGGAGTTAGGGAGAATAAAAAAAAAAAGAAAGAAAAGAAATATCGGACCCCGAGGTGAGAGGGCAGGGTTCAAGTCCAGACTACAGATCTATTGAAGAGGTTTCAGACAGCCAGGCCTCCACTTGACTTTCTCATCAGCCAGCCCCACGATTCTTCAGCTGCTTCCTTTGCGCGGCGGCTGCTGCTAACTCCTGCATAGTGCTAATTACCTCCGGCTCTGCCGCCGCGCAGCCCAGGCCCGGCAGCGCCCAAGGAGATGTGCTGGGCTCCGGTGACAGGCGTCCTTCATCCGGCTCTCCGCACGCAGGGTGAAGCGGTTTAGAGAGGGAGATGCGCGGCACAGAGAGCCGTGAGCGCAGCCTAATTTCAGACCTTCCCCTGAAAGGGAAGGGGCTGCAAGCAGGCGTAGGCCCGGCAAGCAGAGTGCTGAAGAAAGTGCATACATAATCTTATTTGTTATGCACTATTAAAAATTCAGACGGATTTTAAATTCCAGCGATAATCTGGTCATCCGGAGGGATGGGTTTCTATTTAACAGCCAGGTGTTTTACCTATTCCGTTACGATGGAAAATATTATATTGAAGCGATAAACCAAAGCATAGAAATGTTAATCGTGTATATGTGTTGTAAGAGCAGCCTTGGAAACACCGGCCCCTCCGGGGCTCCCAGCCTGTCCCTACCGGTAACCCGACGAGTTCGGCTAATTTAGGGCTTGGGACCATGCGCGCGGCCCCCGGGTCACCGTTCTTAATAACGGGAAGCTCGTTGGGCTGCCTTATTGTCTCCCGCTGCGTTGCCCACCCCCCAGTCGGTCGTTGAATTTGTGTCCTCCGCTATTTCATTGTTTCCCGTTTAAGCAGCAGCACGGTACAAAATCCCTAGGACCGTAAAGGCCGCTTGGCACCTGAAATGAAAGGCTGAGGGCAAACGCAAATAGATGAAAAGTTGCAGATGGGTTATTAAGTAAGTAGAAAAAAAATCACGTCGTGTTTTTATTTGAATACAAATGTTTTCCTGGCTGGTCTATGATGCTGAAAAATGAGATGTCACCCAGCGCTCAGACACCTCTGCTCTGTTGAGAACCATCTCATTCAGTCTTGACATATAAACCCCACCAATTCAAGTGCTCACAATGGGCAGGTGCCTACCCATTCAAGTCTGCTGTATAAAAATGAACACACTTAATAAAAGCCCCCCTCCCCCTCAATCCCACCCTCGGCTTACACACACAGGCACACACTGAGCTGTCACCCGCATATTGCAGCACAACTGGATCAACCCGGAGCAGAGAAACCTCCGCACGCCCTGCGCCAGAGCACAGCAGCTTACGCTGTAGTGATGAGCAATAAATATTAGCCCTCACTAAACCCCATCATTTGAAAGTGATCAGCGGAGCCGTATTCTGCATGCGCTGCGAGGGCTTTATCTCACTCCGAGAGCTGTGATGTCACCACATTAAGCTAAAATAACCACTGAACATGAGAACAAGGGAGACGGGGGTGGGAGAGAGAGAGAGAGAGAGAGAAATAGGAGCAGGCATATTACAACTCATGTATGTGGATCACACAGCCAGATTGTGAGCAATCCCTGCGCTCAAAGTATCTTCTTAACAGAAAAGAGAGAGGGAGAGAAAGGGAGCCAGAAGCCAGTCTTCAATCCCTACCACTGAGAGCTCTCGTGCATACACTTGGCCAGGGTGTCTGAGGGCGTGAGTGCATTTTTCATTTCTTAGCCTTTATACGGTCTGCCAAATAAATAGGATTCTGTCTCTATTGACATGTGTTTGGGTAATTGTTCTGTGTATGTTGAGACTGGATTGGAGCGGGCATTGCCACATCAACTCTCTCTCTCACATACACGCTGACATATATGTATTAGAAATGCGCCTATCAATATCTAGAGGCAGGGCACATCCCAGATAGGCTGAGATTCAGGTGTCCGTGCAAGCCGCCTGGCTGACGTCTCTTGTGGTCCCTTCCTTCTGCCGCCGGGGCGGGAGGGGACGGGGGGAAACGGCTCTGAGCCAGGCTGGACGCTGCCGTCACGCCGTCCCAGGAAGTCTTGCTTCTGACGGTAGTGCGAGGGGACCACTCGAGATGGTGACTGGAGGTGTGCACAGCATCCCTTCATGGCTCAGTAGTACCCCAGCATTTGAAAAATGTGTCCAAACCAGTTCGAGTGCATTCGTTTTCAGAAGTATGCGTGCCACCACTTTGTGTGTCTTTGTGCATTTGCATGTAAGTGTGTGCACACGTGTGTGAGGTGTGCACGTTTGCAGGGGCTCAGTGTAGAAGGCACGCGAGTTATTCCCAGCGCGCGTGCGAGGCGCACAGCATCCGCAGGAAGGTCGACTAATAAAGGGAAGCGATGCACGTCCCTCCCCTTTGCCGTAACTGTCATTTCTGGACCAGGCGGATCAAAAAGCGGGTGAAAGACCTCTCCCGAGGGAAAACCGACAGGTTCCACGGCAGCAGGTCGGCAAAGTGGAGAAGGCGCTGATACGGAGGGGCTTCACCCCAGCTCTCCTTGAGCAGAAATGGAAGAGGGAGAACATCCCCCAGTGCCGTGGGAGACAACGTGGCCTGCTAGGGCAGGAGAAGGAGTCCCAGCTAGGACTAGGGTCTCTTCAGCCCTCGACCGAGTAAGAGCTTTGGCTTCTTGGAGGTGGGAGTCAGCGCGACCCACCAACACCGCTGCGGCAGGCCCGCGGAGACAGCGGTCTTTGCTCTTTTCTCAGCACTTTGCCAGATCCACGACACGTATCCCTCTGCCTGCAGGGCCCACGGACCACGTGTTGACCCCCAGATCCCCCCTGCCGCAGGGGGTGTGTCCACATGTGCCACACTGGCTGCACGGGGCGTGCCATGTGAGTGCACAGTCACAACTGCCGGTGGGAGGCGCGTTATGTGTTGAAGCACGTGCTGCCAGCGGGCTGGGTTGTACGTGGAAGTAGCTGGTGTTTGCATGGGTCTGTGTCGTGTACCACGTGCTTTCCCGCATGAGTTGGGACATGCTGTTTCTCTGCTAATCCTCGACGTCCCAAAGGGGCTTCTTGCTTTACTGAGCGTCATGTATTTAATAACCGTGCAGGTATTTGTGCATGAATTTCTGAAATGGCTTCAAAATCTTAGCCCGAGATTGCAGGGCAGCCCAGGCCGTGCTTCTACAGCACACCTCTCTCCGCACGCCGGTGTGTCTGGACACACGCATGCAGACAGGCGAAGAACTGTCTCCCTTTACTACCTAGCATCAAACAAGGTCAGTGATGCTGCTTGTGCTGCCGCCTTCTTTTATTGCCCGTGTTATCGAGGACACCTGTAAAAGCGCTTGCTTTTGATATTGTGACCCATGGTGTTGCTCACGTGCTGCCGTGCGGTTTAGAGATTTAAAGAAACAGAGAGGGAAAGCGGGAGAGAGAGAGTTTGCCTTAGGTGATAAGCAGCTGTGGAAGGCCAGAGGCCTTATCAAAAATGAAGGCGGAAGGTAGGAAATGCTCCTGGGGCTTTATGTTATCAGTAGTTATTGCAAATCATGAAAGGGGCTCTTACACACCCAGGCACGTGCAGACACACTCTGCCACACCCACAAGCACCTCTGAACAGGGATCCGTTTATCTGCACTTGTGCAGATTCGTGCCCAAGTGATGGCATTGCCCCTGGACATCTCAGACCTCTCCCTGGCCATGGCAGTGTCCAGGTGTTGGCCGCTCCGGGTGCTGCGCGGCAGTCTCACAGAGAGCTTCCTGCTGCTTCTCTCAGCCCAATCCCCAACTTAAACGCGATTTCTCTTCTAAGATCGTACGCTTGTTTTTCCACCTGCTGGGAGCGACGCAGTTTGTTTGCAGGTGCGAGCAGCGTGCTGCGTAACCGTGCCGGGGCTGGGGCCGGCGGTTGGCCTGGGGCAGGACTGAATTTGTTCGGATCGGAGTAGGTGATCTGGGAGGCCAGAGAGACTCTCTCCGTCTGCGTGTTTGTTCCCACTGCTTCTGTACGTACCATCAGCGTGGGCGTTGTGCTGAGGGGAGCTGCCAAGTTTTCCCGCTACCGGTGGAAGCATCTCTGGCTCGTAGCACCAGATAAATAGACGGAGCAGAAGGAAGTAGAAGCTTTTTACTGGTGAACAGGAATGCTTTCGTTGCGAGGATGCACGGCCAGAAGCAGCTCCCTCCATTGCTGCACGGCCTTGCTTTTGTGTTAAAACAGAGCGAGACAGAAAACAGAAGCAACTTTTCCAACTAGAAACCACTTCATGCCTAAAATGCAAATCTTCATTTTGGAAGCACAAACAAATTGCTGTTGGATCAAATGAACGTTGCCCACTTGGCGGTGGTGTTGGTGATGGACACGACTCCAGCTTACTAGCTCTGGAGCTGCATCCTGGACTCTCTCGGACACGGGCCGCTCAGCTCTACCACGTCCTCCGGCCGGGTCGGGAGCCCTCCGCAGCCCATCCTCAAAAGCAAGTGTGAGATGCAAAGGCTGAGGCTTGGGCGAGACGAGTGCAGTTGTTTCCCGCTCCCCGTGCCAGCCCGTGCGGTGAGAGTCAAACGAAGGTACTCAGCATCGATTATGTGAGTGACCCGGGGAAAGCCCGTGGCGCGTGCATTGAAGTACCACATTTCGTGGGCTTTCTCCGCTTCGGCTCTGCTGCCTGGTGCTGACCATTTCTCCTGGGTTCCTAAGATTAGAAATGGGGGGATAGTGAAAGGCCAAGCAATCGCATTTCGAAGTATTGCTAAAGTTCGCTCGCTCCCAGCCGTGTGTGAAGGAGGATTGTCTCACCGCAGAGGCCTCCGTCCCTGTGACCCAGCGTGGGCAGTCTGCACGCTGCTCTCGGATGCCCTCGGGGCTGTGCCGCTTGCACATGTGAGCATCGATAGGTGATCTAGATACGGTGCCCATTCGAGGGACATGGTTAGTAGTCTGCCAGGTCCACACTTAACTTGCACTTGTACAAGACCCTCGTTCCAGTCTCCAATAGGCCTAGGGATGATGCCTATCAGCAGCCTGTGGGCTCTAACCGGTGGCAGCGTCCTGCCTGGTATGGCGTTGTTGAGAGGGTTTGGCTGGGCCGTCGGTAAAGGTGATCCTTGCCATGGGCGGTTCAGGATGAGGTGCCTCCCGTCCTAATGCTCTGGGCGGGAGGAATGGGCAAAGGTGAAGGGCAGCAGGGCGAGAGCTGCCATGGCCTCGCAGTTCCTACCAACGCTTCGTTTGGGACTGCAGGTGCGGCGTGCCTCGGAAAATCAGCGCGCTTCACCACTGCGTCCAGGAAGAGCACGCACCATTCGCAGACGCTCCCTCAGCCTGACGAAGGGCGTTTGTGCCCGAAAGCTCGCTAAGAAGAATTTTTCCAACTATTTGAGTTGGTTTAATAAAAGATACCGGATTTACCCAAAGAAACTTTGTCGGAAAATCAGGGCCGTTGTGTGCAGACAGACCTTGCTTACACTGGATTGGTGTCAGCTCTTCTTATGAACACGTACGCTCAAGGCGAACCTCTTGCGATCACCGTAATGTGGGAGAAGAGCTCCCCAGCTGCCCCGAGCTCGCTGTCTTGGGACTGCTGACGTACGCCCCGCTCAAGCTGCGAGACCCTGTGCTTGCAAACTGACTTCTGGACGTTTGTAGAAGAAACCTGGTTTCGAGCCAGCAGCCCGGGGGTAACAAGGCCCAGCCCCTCACTGCGTTGGTGCGAGCCGTGCGGCTCTGGGTGTAGCAGCACCAAATCAGTGCAGCGTGGCGCGGCAGGCTCGCGCTGTCTCCAGGCGAAGCGAGACGGGTGTGCACAGCGCCGTGTGCCACAGCCCCCTTAATCAGGGAGTGGATTACTGCTTCAGAAAGCCTGACCTTCTTGTAAGTCCTCGGGAGTCCCGTTATTGTTCACAAACAAGAGAAGCCGAGCCAGGAGCTCTGTAAACATTGCAGAAGTACAAGTGAATGGTTGGGGAGCAATGAAACCCTGTGAAATGGCAGATGGGAAAAGAGCAGGCAGGACATGCCACGAGGGAAGCAAAATGGCAGAAATTCATCTCGGTTGCTCCGAGAACGAGGAAGATGATAAAGCGCGCGGGGAAGCCAGAGGAATGGGACTGGAGGGATTGCAGTCTGCGTGCGGCTCGGCACTTTCCAGCCACATCTACCGCAGCGCTTCGGAGAGGCACGAGCTACCGTGGAGAGATCGCAGCCGTGGGCATCAGAGAGGCCTGATTTCTTCATCCTTTACATCACTGACTTTCTGTGCAACTTTTATTCATTATTATTAACCGTAACAGTTCAGCAGTACCACCCGGGATAAATCAGTTAACCTTCCTTTCTGTTTCCCATCGGTAAAATGGAGTGGAGCTTACCCCCTTTTGCAGAGAGTCTGAGAACTTCAAATGCAAAGTACAATGTATATTCAAAATAGTAATATTATGTCTTGTGTTGTATAGAGTGAAATGAGGTTAGATGGGAATATTGGCACTTCCTCGCTGGATGCCTGAAGACGTTCAGTGTCATGCTTCAGAAGAAACGGGGGTATATGGGATGGGTAATTGCAGTATCTGTTACACCTTGGAACTTGCAGCTAGAAAGGGACCATTAGCATTTAACAATATAGTTAGTGGAGACACCACAGCCAAAAGAACGGGCTGATTAAGATAGACAGCTGGAGGAGAGTGAGACCTGCTCTCAGCACCAGCTGTAACTTGCTCCGCAAAAGAATATTATGGAGAAGACTAAAGGGGCTCGTGCACGTGCAGATCGTCGTCTGCGATGGCAGCTGGCAGCCAGATTCAGCCAGGCGGGGAAGTTTTCCCATCCCCGGTTGCACGTTGTGGCGGGCTGCCAGGGAAGGCACCCCCATAGCTGATGGATCTGCCTATACTGGAAGTGCAGCGTCCAGCGGCACGGAGGTAGCACAGCCGCTCCAACCCGGCTAGAGCCGAGCCGAGCCTTTCCCGCAGACCCGGAGGCCCGTCGCTGCGTGCTGAAGTTCAGGAGGTGGCACAGCTGCTGTCTGGTAGCCCTGGGGCTGCTCTGGCTGGTGCTGGGGGCTGGCTTCAGCACGCTGCTGGTCCAGGCTCGGGGCGGCAACCGTGACTTAAAGCCACCTTTGCAACTCGCTTCTGAGTTGCATCGGTTCCCATCAAGGATTGGGGCCGCTTTGTGTGCCCCTCGTCAGAGACCTGACGCGGAAGGGCTCTGGGGAGGGGTCTGAACAGGTAGGAGCCCGAGCTTTTCTTTTACACCCCCTGTATCACACGGAGAAACCTGACGGGTTGGAGACCCAGAGATTTTGAATCTAGTCCGTCGCCTGGCTTCAAATTCTCAACGCTCCTTTCTTTTTCTCTCACTCGCAGCCCTACACGTGCCTTGGTGCGTGCACATGCACACACACACGCATGCTGTGTATTCCCTAAAATAAAAGTGCATTTTGCTGGGAAACGTGAACTGGATTCCCGTGGCTTTTGGTGGAATCCCAGCTCACGGTCACTGCTGACGTGCAGCGTGAAAGAAGAGAGCGGCTGAGATGGAGAAATGCAGGCGGAGGTGGACTTCATTCACCACTAAGCACTGGCAAAGGGTTGTCGCCAGCCAAAGGCCATTTATAATGTCGCTGGCAGCGGCAGCCGTGCTCTGAGAGGCGATGGAGAGGATAGCTCCGCTCCCATGGCAGATCAAATGGAAACTTTGCCTCTTGCGCTGGAGGAAGTCGCTGAAAATGAACCCGGATGCAGTCGTGTTTCTCAGTCGTCAGTGGTTTATAAGGGATGCGGTCGGGGGGTGTCTGCTCAACGCCGTACCGGGGAGCCTGGGTCAGGAGGGGTCTGGCTTTGTTTCCACTGCCAGCAAGGCGCGCAGGCCAGGCCCAGCTAGCTGCGTCGTGAGCAATACCGGGGCCCGGCGTTTGCTTGGGGCCTTTGTGTGCACGAGGCCCAGGACGTTCATAGGGCTCGGGGCAATATGTTTCTGCTGCTCTCCAAGTGTGTAATTCATGACGAAGGGTTCGCTCTCGTGTTACCATTCAGGGCTAGGCAATAAATTAGGGTAAGGAGGAGGGAAATGGAAAGACAAAGACCAGCGGAAACCGGAGGCCAGCACCCTGGTCGTTTCCGACTGCGGACGCAGCGCGCCGTGCTCGACGGTCTCCGAAATCGAGCAGAAGTGCGATGCTCGCGGGGGCCGGGGCGTCAGATCTTTGCGAGGTGAAACAGAGATCAGGGTTCAGGTTTGGCTCCTCCCTGCTCGGCAACATTTATTTTCCAGTGCTTCTGTCTAATTAATATAAGGCCTGCTCAAGCACACCAGCCCTCATTGGACATGTCACTCGTTAATCATGCGACCCTCCTCGCCTTGGGTAATGACCTTGAAAGAATATATCAGCCCATGATGGCGGGAGTGAGGAATTAAATTGTTTCTCTGAGTGCTTATGGTCATTGCTGACAATTTATATGACACAGCTGCCCTAAGCCATCCGCGCCGGCCATTGTGTGGTAATCATTTTCCCAGCCAGGAATGGATCGCAGGCCAGACAGCGAGTGGCCCAGGCAGTCTCCTGTCCTGCTTTTCTGTGGGGTTTTGTTCTTTGTTGGGGACGGAGGGGCTGCAGGACCTGGGCAGCTTTTGCTGAGACTCGGGACGCGGGGCGGCCTCTGCCTTGCAGTGGACGCAGCTTTGCCCTTGGTTTTAACATGCTTAAAACGGTACTAGCCTGAGGAGCGCAGGAAAAGAGGAAGACGAGGTTTTGGGGGTAAATGCGATATCTTTTATTAGGCCAACTCAGTAGTTGGGGGGAAATGAGCTTTGCACACTGTCGGGGACGTGCTTTCAACTGTATAGCCAGGCTGCAGAGAGCGTCCGAGCGATGAGAGCGGGCCCAGGCGGCCCGTTGGTCACGGGGGAGGTCGGGAAGACCCGAGAAAGCTTTTGCTGCTGTGGGGGTCGAGTGGGGGCGTTTGGGTCCGTGTGTCTGGGTAGCAGTGGCTTTTGGGTGACTGTTCAGGCATCGACATGCCATCACGTATGGGTGAGTGCGTGCGGACCCCAAGTCGGACGTGACCTTTGGCGATCGCGAGCCCTTCCCGGTGACGCTTGGCGTGCGCTCTTCGGCGCCGGAAGGAAATTCTAGGGAGCGCCCCGACAACGCGAGCTGAAAGCCGACCGCAGGCATTTTTGGTGGGTTTGTTTGATGTTCAGGATTAACGGAGAGATTTACTTTTCTTCGAGGCGTAATGAGTGTATATCATTCCTAGTTATGTACTGGTATCTACTTTCAAACTGACTTAAAAAAAATGTTTATTATCACTGGATTTTATTATTTGGGGAAAATATGGAGCTGAGGGTGTAAATATCAGCGTGCGCTGCTCTGGCCATATGGGCTGTTTCTCTCTAAACATAAACAGTCAGTAATTAGCACTAGAAGTATTGGCTAAAATCGTAAAGTAGGCCAAAAACAAATAAAACCGGCATTTTTCGTTAATACGGTAAAAATGAAGTAGACGTATTTGTTTATGCCTTCAGTAAATTTGCCTCTGTTGTTGCTCAGCCATAAGGTTTGTTCCTGTTATTAAAAGAAATATTTTCTACGCAGGGTTGACTGTGTTTTCTTAGTCTGCTGCCGTGTGCGGATCCCAGCGAGAGATGTTGTGCGTGTAGCGTATCTGCACAGACTTGAGCGAGCAAGTGTGTGTGCATGAGTCGTCACACGTGCACGTCTTTGCGTGCCTGTATGTGTGTCTTTGTACGCTCGTGTCTGTTTGCTTGTGTACACCATCGCCTTGTGCTTGGTGGTGGCTATGGGGCTGTTTCAGGAGCGAGGGCGTTGAAACCGAGCGTTTGGATGCACGTCCAAAAGACACGCGTCCTCCGCTCTTGAGCACACACGTCAAGCCTCCTCTGCGGCGGGGGTCGCTTCTCCTAGAAGGACATGCCGGGGAACGCTGTCGTCACTCGAGTTATAACTTGGTCGTCTTCCAAATATTACATGCTAAGTAAAAAAGTATTTTCTTTTATCAGTTGTAAATGCGCTGCCTTTCAATTTCCCTGAATGTCATCTTTTTCTTGTATTATGTGAGAGGATAAATAGGAGTGCCCAGTTTACCTTTTTCAATGCTGCTCATTATTTTGTGCTTTTCTATCATACTGCCTCTTATTCATCTTTTTGTTGGTCCGCTCAAAGATTTCTGGTAGATTAGAGAGGCACAATTTTCCTTTACAGAAATCCTGCTGACTTGCCCTATTGCGCCATGTTTACCCAGGTGTTTTATCATTCTAGTTTAATGATCCTTTCAGCCAGTTTGCTTGGTACCAGGCTTGTTGATTTAAAATTTTTAGACTTGCCACTAGTGGCTTTTTTTGTAAAGAGCGGTACATGTGCTGCCCTTTGGCCCGCTGGTGTAGAGGCTGGGGATTTTTTAAAGCAGAAATGGCATGTTTGTGTTAGCAGATTAGCCACTTCCATCTCGGATGCCCCCCGAATGCCTGGCTTTTGCATCTGGCCCTTGTGACTTGCTGCTCCTTCGTTTCTCGTTGGTGCAAGACCCCAGCTTTTGCTGCCTCGCTCTCCGGCTGTCTGTCTCCTTTCCGTCTTCAAACACAAGAGGAACAGGCCCTGGGCAGTTGTCCTCTCGGCATCCTCTCTCAGGTTGTCACTTTTAGAGACAATTATGCAAGCGAACAGCATCTGTACATAAAACCTCTATGTAGAAAAGGGAGGAGAAAATGTCGTGAAACTAAGGCAAGGGCGTGCTGACCCCACGGGAAATAGTCTTTTCATTTGGAGAACATGAGACGTGCCGTGCGGTGGAGTGGTTAGAGCCTGGCACTGCTGTTTTGGGCTACCTCGCTGCACGAGCGAGGACAAATCGACTCATCCCCCTGCCTTGCTTTTCCACCTGCTTCTGCCTCGTGGAGGGAAGGCGCTCTGAAAGATTGCTACTGATATCATTATCATCATTATATTGATTTCTTCTCTGATAATCTTCCTCCTAAAAGTCTCATTAAAAGTTAGCTGATGAGAAGGCAAAGGTTGTCTGGGCCTGGCACGTAACCACTGCAAGTGGAAATCCCCGCGTCAGGGTTGTGCGTGTTTCCGTACTCGGACCCGAGCTTTCTGTGCAGTACAACGCAGGCTTTAATGATGCGGTTGCATGCTGCTTCTCACATAATTCAGTGCAATACCGTGCGCTGTTTTCTGCCACCGTGGATACCCACTTTACATCTGTTAGCACGTACGCGTTTGGCAAACGAACAGGCACATTCATAGGAAGCTGAGCGTGCCCACCCCAGTGCTGATTGCGAGAGAACGCCAAGTAATAATAAAAACGTGCTGGCATAGGCAGGGGCTTTAGTCTGCAGCTGCGTTACCCCGCGCGCTCATTGTCGCCTTTGCTCTTGGGGGCGAGGAGGAGAGCGAAGCTGGTGGGAAGCAGCTTTCCCACCCGCGGGAGGCGGGGATGCGTGTCGAGGCAGGGCTGGGTGTGAAGGAAAGGCCGCGTGCCGTGTTGGTGCCCCAGGCTCAGGTCTACCTGCCCGGCAGCGCGAGGATTTCGGGTTGTGCACCTCGCAGGGCTGGGCGGTCTGCCGTCTTGCCTCCCGGGGGGGCTCTTCTGTCATTTTGGGCGCTCCTCAGCTGTCCCGGTTCACGGCGGACGATACCTCGTGGCTGGGGAGCTGGTGGCTTGTCTTCCTGGGAGAAGAGAACCGTAAGTACGCCCTCAACTTTGCAGGCAAGCTGGGCGTTACAGTGTAGTTCGCTGTTTGAAAAAGAGGAGGTGGGAAAGACAGCAAAAGGGAAGGCAAGCACACTGCAGGCTCCGTTCCCCGCGCGCCGCTCTCCCCAGTGACGTCAGCTTTCTCCGAGAGACGAGAATATTTTAAATTTGTTTATCTTGACAATATCAGGTGATTCGGGCGCTGGCGCGCCGCACCGCACGGCACAGCACCCAGCATATACATATATATTTATATTTAGCATTTTTTTTCTAGTATGTTCAGCTGAAAAGGCTTGGCTTGATTAATATTTTCCGCTGTCCGGTAACCATGGCAATGGGGTCAGCAGATATAATACTTAATTTAATCTTTCAACTGCCTCAGTGTGCATCACCAGTGTCCCGAATAATAGAAAGCCTTTTGCTTCTCTCTCTCTCTCTCCCCCCTCATTCTCTTGCCTTGTATATTATTATCTTTGCCAGTGGCTCCCTCACATGACCCAAAAGGAATAAACTGTTTTCTTCATTCAGTATATGCCGTTAAAAAGCAACCCCCGTGCTGGCCAACCCTCCCCACCACCACTCCCGCAGCCAATCTCCACGGCATGACAGGGGACGTGGGAAGATTGTGAGAGCTTTCCTAGCAGCACCGTTGAGGTTTCTGAAACGCTCTTCGGCCAAAAGAGCCCATGCGGATTTTCCTCCCCGTCGCAAACGCCAGGTGATTGGCTAACGGAGACTCGATGGCCCGTTTTGCTCTCCAGGTGGGTCCGGTGCATTGCTTTGTCTTCGGTTGGCCCAAATTCCCCTCTTCATCTCATTTATTTTCACCTCCTCTTTCCC
>NW_005842804.1:398582-414314 GCF_000455745.1 Alligator sinensis
GCACAGTGCACGCGCACGCTCTTGGGCGGGTTCTGTGCAACGGGCCCGCTTCGGTTTGGGGTCCCCGGCAGATTTAGCAATACTAAGAGGAGAGCATAGCGCTGTAAGGGAGGTGCTGTTATTTCACGTGCAAAGGGTGGCCATGGATTCTGTGCAGGGAGTTAATCTGCTCCCTTCCCCTTGTTATCTCGAGCAGGAAAGAGTCGTTAGGATTAAAGAGGCGCTGTCCCCAAGATCGAGGTGTGTGCAAGGGTGGGAGGCCCCCGTGGAGTGTGGCTCGTGGGAGCCCACACCCCAGTTCTGGTATTTGTGATTATTTATTCACTCGCCTTTGCTCCCCTTGTCGGATGAAGTAAGAAGAGGGCTTCTGATCCTTGACGGCTGGAGTTCAGGGGACAGAGTTATTTTGAGGGCAGGACAAGTAGACTAGCGAATTTATTTTTTCTTTTTCTTAAGTCAGGGAGAGTGAGTTTGTGTGTATTCGTTGCTAATTGCCTTCAACATGGTTCCTTCAAATGTAAGGCAGAAGGCCAAGCAGAGGCCATTAAGGTCTCGGCAGAGTTTTCACTCTGATCTTGCTCGCTGCAGTTTGTCAAAGGCTATCAGACAAGTCGTTTTGACTCCGGCTGACCTGGCTGTTGAGTGGCGGTGGAAAGGACTGAGACGCTGGAAAAGCCAAAGTTCATTGCCTCAGCCCCGGTCTGAACACGGATTTGTTCCTGTGTTTGGGCCCTGCATCCTCTCCCGTGAGGGGACCGGGCTTCCGGAGGCATCGCCTTGACAAGCACGTTGGTGCAAGCAGATGTAAAACTATCTTGAACCAAAGGCAAAAAAGCAAAAACCCAACCTAGTGATTTTACCAAGGCTGGGCCCCGGTCAGCTCAGCAGCCTGCCCACGTACAAATCGGGGGGAGAGAGTTGTCTGTCTCTCGCAACCACTTTTGAGCTCTTTTAAAACGCATGCTTTTTGCACAGAGCCACGACATTTCAAAGCACTTTTGTGAAGTCGAAGCATCCTTCTCATTGCGTACCTCGTTTGCGTGTCGTGTTTGAGCATACTAGTTGCTGGTCGGCACGTCTGATGTTGTTTAGAGACTATTCAGCGGCCCTTTCTCCTCTGGGAAGCTAATCCTGCCCTGCCCTGCCTTCAGGAGGGCACCTCCCCGGGGAGCGGGCCTGGGGAGGCACGGTGTCGTGAAGCACTCGGTCCCGTGGGGCCGGAGCCCAGGTTGTGGGGGCTCTTCTGCAGGCTCCCAAGTATACCGAGGGCGTTGTGACCGCCCCAGCAGAGCCTTCTTCCAAGAGTTCGAGATCACGTGCATCTCTGATTGCTTTCCTGGGCAAATGGGCAGCACTGGACATGTTCGCCGCTGAAGTCACGTGCATTTTCAGGAGGTCACGTGCAGAACCACGTACTTTATATTTGATGCTTTCAGATGTTCCCGTCATAAAATGAAGCGGCTTTTCCATTTGGTAGCAGTGCTCAGTATAGAAAACCCGACCATCGTTAGAGAACATATAACGATGGAGAGGTGTTGTGGGACTCGGCCATGACGCAAGATAGCAAAGGACCAGTGAGATGAATGTCCTGAAGGGTGATAATCCCTTAGAAACGCGTGCTCTATAATACGGTGGTGTGCCTGTGCAATCAAAGGAAGCAAACGCCTGGCAGTGGAGGCCTTATTTGAGCCTCCATGCTCAGCATGCTCAAGCTGCATGTGCTTGTGTCCTATAGGGACCTTGATCAGTGTTTTATACCATTTCCTCAAGATTTCTATAGCGACTTCACACGTGGTACAGCGAGATAACTTGTTCTATCGGGAAGCACAGTCTGTCACAGTAAGCAAGCGGTGTTTTGTGCAGGAAGAACCGGTCCTGCCGTCTCCGACCTAAGGACCAGCTTATTTTGGCTGCGGCGAGTCATTGCTGTCCCAGTCGCGAGCGAGCTGCTTTTCACCAGGTGTGTTGCTTTTCATCAGGCCAGGCACAGACGGCAAGATGCGCCTCCCAAGATACTTCTCCTTCCTGCAGGAACTGAATGGACTTCTTCCATTCAAAAGGGGCTTTTCTTTCAAATTTCTTTTAATTTCCCTAATTAATTGTGAGAGCTCTTTGAGATTTTCCATTTTGTTCACAGTTTGATTCTTGCTCTGAGGTGCTCTCAGTAAATGCTGGGGAGTCTTTAGGAGAATGCTTTAGTTTAATGGTTCCTTCAAAAGAGACTCCAATTCTCTTTAATTTAGATGCTTGCTCTGATTGTCACTTCCATCCCCACTATTGGCCTGATTATCGACTGATAGCGGTAAATCATAGACACGCCGAATGGCATCACAGAGAGCGAAAGGGCCAACTTCCAATTGGTTCAATGTTTCGTAATGACGAGTTTCAGGTTTGACACAATACATGTCTATTAATTTCTACAGTAAATAAATCTGCTTTTCTGAGTTAATATAGATCCAGGATGTGTTGTATTCACCCCTTGCTCTCCTCTTGCTTCTTTTAAACTTCATACGGGTCTTAGAGGGGACACAAAGAGGTGTGCTTTCCTCATGAAGAGGAAACAACCCATCAAGGTGGATTTCCAATCTGTATTGACATGATTACATTACACCTTCATTCCCAACTCTTTTCTCCTATTAAATTGGCCTCTATTCATGCTGTTTGTAAAGGGGCCTTCCTGGCTACTTAAGAAGACCCTGCCATAGATCTATAGGTATGTGCCGCCTTGTGTGAAAAAATACACACACATGCATACACGTACAGTTGGTCCATGCATGCACGCACATACACACACACATCCTTAAAACACCATACAGTGTACACTCAGTCCGTATATATATATATATGGGGACCAATTGCGGGTATACTGTATGTTGCTTTAAGGTTGTGACCCAATACAGTCATAATCACATGCTGCCTATCTGCACCCACCCATTCCTCCTCTGTTTTCTCCTGTCTCTCCACAAACACCCCCGGGAGGGGACTGGCTCCCCTCCACACGCACGGTTCACATCTAGCCACACTTGCACACGCTTTACCCCAACAGCACATACACGCAACCCGCAGTCTCTTCCAGGTACAGCTACATTCCCTGTCACTACTTACACTCAGGCTTGCTGCTACCACCATACTAGCACACTTGCATATCCACCCCACTGCACCCACACACCACCACTCTCGCACATACCACACACCTATCTATCTGTATATGTATACAATATTCGTATACATATGTCCATGTATATGTATATTTATGCACTTGCACGCTCGCCATCTACATGCACTATTCCCTGCTACTGCACACACCTAACAAATGCAGTCACATCTTGCTCCTATATAGGCCTCCAGTTACGAATATGTATCCATGGCCTCTGGCAGGTCTTACAACTAAGATGCAAATAACCTGTTCATTGTGCCATAAATAGTAACCCTGCCACTCATTTAAGGAATGAATGGCCCACCAAAACAAGATGTTTGTCCCCACCCAGGACTTCTCATGGTTAGCCGGGCTGTGAGCTGGCTTTCAACCTGTTGGTGGAGGGTGGGCCCGGGTTAACAACATCCCCCTGCCCTGGAAGCAATAACGGTGCCGTTGGGATCTGATCCCACCTGTGGCATGGCACGAGGCACGACCATTGGGCTCGGGGGCCAGATCCCATTGTGCCGTCAGATGAACAGGTGCCAGGGGCCCACGTGTCCAGACATATAGCTCACAGATGCACGCTGACTGGTGTACTGCAGGTTGCATTTGCCTCGGTTTTTTGTGCTCTCGTTTTTTGTGCAATCAGTTGTTCATCTCAAACCACTTGGAAAAACAATCAGGGTCCCTATGATGCTGATTGTTTCCCTTGACCCCGATACTTTCTATTCCAGGGAAGCTCTGGATCGGGATGAACTCCATACATAGGGCAATGGCAGTTTTGTGCCACTCTCCTCCCAGCAGGCAGAAACCACTCCTAGTTGGACCAGTTACTAATGCCAGCAACAACTGGAATGGAGCTGTCGTCTGCTGGGTGGGCAGGCGGGGGCCGTGAGGCTCGGCCCCTCGCTCCAGCCTGTCCACTGCTTGCAAATGCAGCCCCGCACCGTAGGATTTCCAGGCTGTCCGAGCTCCGTAAATCAGCGCTGCATGCTCGGGGTGTGATAGCCCGCAAATGCTAAACTAACACGTTGCTCCCTTTTTGTGTAGCATCATATTTATGGAAAGTTTCCATAAATTTTGCTCTAAACACCTGCAGCACAGACGTAGAGAGATTATGATGGATAAAGCAGATAATTAATAAAAGACAATACTGCAGACAGGAGACTGAAACCAGTGGCATGGCATGGTTAACGGTACAGCGGTTAGAGATGTTTGTCAATTAAATATCCGACATCCACCTGCGGACACAACCCGGCTCACCTCTCCGCTGCCCCGGTGGGACACCGGGCGGGGAAGAGCCGTTCGTAAGGGACGTGCGCGTGCGAGTAGCAGTGCCGCAGCGATGTCTGATTCGTCCTGTGTTCTCGTGCATTAAGATCGGTGGGAGTTTTGGTGTCCAGCAAACACAGGATGAGGCACGCAGTTTTCTCCAGTGTCTCCATCTCTCCGAAACAAGGCCCCAGGAGTCATGCCGCCAGAGCAGGGTAGGCTTATTAGAGGTCACTCTCAGGGGCAGGGGGCACTCCCATCGGCTTTCTGAGGACATCCCCAGGGCACTGTAGCAGGGAGTTGTGCCATTTAGTGCCTCTGAAAACCCTATTGATACTCTGGAGTCTCTCAGTGAATTCAAGCGGCAGCCCTTCGTGGTGAAGAGCTAAGGCTGTGTTCGGCGCACGTCTTAGACGTTTAGGATAGGTCCTGCGCATTTCCAGTCAAATGCAAGTATTGCGCTGCTTAGGTGCAGAAGCTGGACAAGCATGCGTTTCCTTCCTGGGCTTCTGCGGTTTTGAATTTTGGTTAAATGAGTTTAATTTTCGGCCCCTGCTGCAGCATGCAACATCAGGACAACCTGCGGGGAGAGAGGAGGGGTGGAAGTCGAGTCCGCTTGCAGGGAAGCCGCAGAACACATCCGAGTATGAAGTAATTCCAGTTCTCAGCGGGTGACATCCACCTGCATCTATTGAAGACAATGGGAGTTTTGCCACTGATTGAAATGAGCCCAGGGCTTCACCTCGAGACGCGGTGCTCCGTAATGGTAACAAGCACATCTAGGCGCTGTGCTGATGCGCGCGCTGGCCCCCACGCAGAGCAACGCCGGTGCCCTCCTCTCCTCTGTCCATCCGCACGCTGGGCCATTTATTCTCCGTCTTGTGTTATGTCTGAGAAGCCCCCGATTCTGCTAAGCACCGTCCAGTGCCCAAAAGACAAGCGCGCAATCTCTGCTCGGAGCTGTTTCATTTGAGATGGGAAGGGAAAAATACTGTCCAGAAGCAGAAGATGAGGATTTTGCTATGTGCTCTGTGCCAAGGGCATCCTCATGGACATTAAACTTGGGATAAAAGTCCCTACCCCGAGGAGCTAGTTGTTACGAGCGTTTTTTTGTTAATGTATTTACTGGATCACCCGTAGGCTCACGTCCGGTCTGGGCCCACGTGCCGGGCGCTGTATGAACACGTTCAGGCCGAGAGGGAAGATATGAAGGAAGAAGGTACGGCTCCAAGGGATGCTCGGGGGAGAGAGGGCACGCGCACCGCTGGCTCGTCCAGCCGTGTGTGAAGCATTGCTGTTTGTGCTTTGCCCTGTTTTACACCTGTGCTTTAGACCATGCTCTTCTTCCTTTCCCAACAGGCATTTTTGCAGTTGCTTTTTAGCCAGTTTCTGCTTTTGTTCCATAATTATCACGTACATGTTTTAAACCCTTGCCTTTCCCTCTTCCTAGCTTTATTCAAGCTAAGCACTTCCCGTGTTTTCCAATTTATTTATTTTTACCCTTCTGCTGTTTGTAGCTCGCCGATGCAGTCGAGAGAGCTGGGAGACAGCGAGTGCAAGAGGGGTTGGGAGTGAAAGGATGAGGATGGCAGCGAGAGCTATGGAGAAATCCTCTCTTTATGCATATCTTCGTTCCCTTTTATTGTTGCTAGTGCGAAGGTTAAGGGAGCAAAGTCAGGCAGAAGGGCGAGAGCGGCTGAGCGGAGGTCTGTGTCAGAAGCTCACCAGAAAGAGTATGTCTGGAGGACAGATTGAAGGGGAAGAGTGGGTCTGGAAAGTGCCTGTCTGCCGTCTCCTGTTGCCTGGATGCTTCCGTAAAGTAGCTGCGCGCGCGTCTGTGTTTCTTTTTTCAGCCACATCTCCATTAGCCGAGAGAACCCTTGGAGGCAGCCCCTCCATCCTGTAGGCATTTGCTTTACGTAAACCAGCTAGCAAACCGCTCTGTTAGTATTGATGTAGACATTACCACAAATCGCCACTTAGGGACTTGAAAGAATTGACTAACTGGTTTCAGATCCAATACACATAACTTGATCAGACGCAAACTTTAAGTACACTTGCAGGCGTGCCAACTGCACCTACACGGGAAGTGACTCTTCTGTTGGCTGTTTAAAGAGGCCCTGAGGGGAAACCATGAAAAAATAAAGATCTGGGGTTAAGACATTTGCTATGGTGGTTTGAAGATGGAGAGTTAGTCTACGTATGAAAAAGTGAAACAGGGCTGTTCTCCAGGAGAGAGGTTCTTCCCGACACAAACTGGGTTTGAATTTTTCTCCGCGCACTTGATTCGGGTTTTTCCCACCCATTGCGACAGCTCTGAGCTCCAGAGCTTGCGCCGTCTGGGGCTCATTTACACGAGCGCCCCTTTACACTGTCTCAGCGTTAACGCACACGGTAAGGTGCCTTTGCACAGCTGGCGTGGAGTAAAGGGCTGTTGTGTGAATGAGAGCGAGGCCCCTCGTGTCAGGGCACGTGGGAGACCGGTGAGCTCCCTTCGCACCGTCGCGGCTGGCCAGGCAGCGCCTCTGCCTGCACCCTCTGCCAGGCTGCCCGAGAGCAAGATCAGCCGGATGCTTGTCTTAATTATCTCCTGCAAAGCGAGGAGGAGAGAGCCAGCGGGACAGCCCAGGGCTGAACGGAGACGGGCGTTTTACATCTTCGCTCCCAGCGCGGGTGCAGGGGTGGGGCTGCGAGTGGGAGGAGGAGTTGTCTGGGCATTTTCCTGCAAAACCAGATTGTATTGGAAAATCTGAATTGAAGCTTCCCGGAAACTTACTGGTTTCAGCAAACTTTAGGCAAGTCTCTGGTGGAAAACCTCCTTGATTTCTTACTAGCTCACCTGGCAGTTGTCTCGAGACCCCAGGTTCCCTCGGTGTGGAGCGAGGCTCGGTTGCAATACGGAGACTGCCTCTGGGTCCCCGATCCCCAGGACCCTTGGCTCTGGCGTAGGCCCAGGTGCCTAGCGCTCAGGACGGAGGACCCTGTGGCTTCCAGGCCCCCGGCCATGGGAGCTGGGATTCGTGGTTTTGCAGTGAAGACTGGTTCCCGGTGCTTTGAGACTCTGCTTCACAGAGCTGCGAGCTCACGGTTGTTTTTGAGCTCTCTGTCCGTGGGCTGCTGGAGGGTGGCGGCAGGGATAGTGAGGTCTCCTGGGCGCTCTTATCGTTTCAGGTCCCGGTTTCTAGTGTGCAAAGCAGGAGTGTGCATGGGTGGCAGTCTGGGGAGCTCCACAGAGGCAGGGCAGAGATGCCCTACGTCCCTGTAGTCACCTGTTTCCTACCAGGAAAGTTCCCAGACACCGAAAGTGTGCTTCTGTCATGTCTGCACGTGGCTCAGTCTTGTTAGCAGTGAGAAGTTCAGTGCTCGCCGCAGGCCCGTGCTCTGTTGGGATTCACAGAGGATGCATCCCCCGTACCGCCCAAGGGGCCCGCTCTGCTAGACATGCCCTGAGCATGCTTGCCGCGCGCCTTCGGGCCCAGGATCTGCACAGACTGCAGCAGCAGCTGCCACCTCCACGCAGAAGCTCAGAGCGAGGGTGGTGGGACTGGCGCCCCGTCTCTCCATGCGGTAGCCAGGTGCGTGCAGCAGTCCTGCGGGATGTGTGGTACCGCTCTGCTTGCTCCCGCCTCCTTGGAGGTGCCCTCGCCGTCGCACAGTGGGCTGTTTGGGGTGAGGACACCCTCAATCTCTCATGCCGAAGCTGTTCCACTTCGCATAAAAGGATTGGAGACTCCTTGGGCCAGGGAGATGGAGCGTGATTTTTTAGCCTGGTGGCTCGGGCACCTACTTGGGAGTGGGGGAGACCTGCGACCTGGTCCTTGCTCCAAGGACTGTTTATTTAATCATTGGGCTGTTGTCTGAAAGGGAGGCACCCCACTGCCCACTCTCCCTTCTGCTCCTCCTACAACAGCCGGGTCCTAAAGGAAAGGGGCGACCTGTGCTCTGGTTTTGGAAGGACGGGGCTGAGACATCGGGCTCCAGGAGAGGGTACCACGCTGGAGCGAGGGCTCCTCGGCACCAGGGAGAGGACGGATGTCAGCCAGATCCGCTCTTGCCTGGGTCTGTGGGCTCTGCGCGCAGTGCGGGGCTGCTCTGAATCCTGTCCAGGGGCACCTCTCTTACGCCTGTGGATCCTGCTCCAGGGGTCAGGCCCCAGCAGGTTAGGCCTTGGGACACGTGGCATTGCAATACCCACATCCCTTCGTGAAGCTAGTCCTTGGTTCGATGGTTTCCCACGCACGCTTGGTGGCCTTTCCTGGACTTTGGCGCCAGCAGTCCATGGCTTCCACGCGACTGTTACGTACACGAGTCCTGTCCATAGAGAGCTGTGATTGCCTTAGTCTCTGAACCATTAAGATATAGAGCTTCTCTCCCACCTTTATGGCTGAGCCTGCCCTTCCTGTAGAATATGTGACCAAAACCCACAGGACTGCGTTGGTTCGGTCCTTCTTGCGTGGCGCGCGGCTGTCCCCTGCCAGGCCTGCTAGCGCACCCTGCTTTTAACCTGTCCCTCTTCCAGAGCCTACAGCAGGGATCCCAGCCTGCTCCTTCCACACTTCAGCCGTCATTTCTGTTCGGTCCTTCAGCCCTGGCATTTAGGAGGAAAGAAATAAAATTGAAAACAAGCTTGTTAGCAGCCAGGCGACTAAATGAAGCCGGTGCACAGGATAGAGGGAATGCAGATAAATAAGACGTTGCAGTCTGGATGTTTTGCCCATGATGCCACCTTTCCTTCTCCGTTAACCGTGGTCCCCTCATTTACACCTCGAAGTATGCAGAAAGCAGTGTCAGGATTTGTGCATCAAGTCTCGGGGTCACTGGGCTTTCCCATAACCCCGGGGGCTGCGAGGGGCCGGGGCTGAGGGTGTTCCGGCAGGCCTGTGCGTGGAGAGTTGTCTCGATGCGCCCGTTCTCAGCGCAGCGTCCCGTAGGACCCGGCGGGTCACACCTGCGCAGCCAGAAGGTGAAGGTCGCGGAGGGTCCGAACCGCCTAGTCTCAGGTGGGAGCTGAAGTTTGAGGTTGTGAACGTTTTTGGCATGGGTTTGTGGCTTCCCAGCTTGGGCTCCATGTCGGAGACCTGGTGGCAGTGACTTTTCGGAGGACTGTAAGAGCCACGTGTTAGTCCACACCCTGCATTTGGGACCGTGGCCTGGCCAGGGAGGAGCGAAAGACCAAATAAAACTGTGGGTGGAAACCGCAGCTCTCTGTGCGGTAAATCGAGGTGTTCCTAATCCTTACAGACCAAAACAGCCGCTCCCACGAAGAGTAATAGCAGAAGCGGCTTTTCCTTGCCTTTGCCTCAGGTAGCTAAAGGCCACACTTGGCCGAGACAGCAATGTCTTACCGGTCGTTGCATCTGATCGTGCAATGTGGATATTGCTGTCCCGTACATCGTGTTCCCCAGAACTTAATATTGCTGCGGAAAGCTCGAGCCCAGCCCAGCAGGGGACTGAAGACTGTTTTCTTATTACTAAACAGAAAGGTATTAACAGCACAATATAAAAATAAAAAAGGGGGAAAGAAAGAAAAGCAAAGCAGAGACAGCCGCCTGCTCTTTTCTTCTTGGCATTATTATTTGTGACAAAGCCCTTGGTCCATTTTTCTTCATAATTTGCAGGACTCCTAATGGGAACAGCACCTCCCAATTACCATGGCTGCCAAAGGCTAATTTGGTTACCCTCAGGATCCTCAATAGAGAAACTGTGTTGGCCCTTTGTAGATATTTGCATACTATACATACCAGGAATGTAAAACAGCTGCCTAGCCCCTACTCCACTATCATGGCAATTATGGGTCATTAGCTCCCCCCTCACACACGCTCGCCTTTTCTTTCCTGCTTTCCTTCTTCTCTCTTTCTTTTCTTTCTAGCTCTCTCTTATTTCTCGCTCTCTTCCTTCCTGACTCTCTCAGGCCATAGACCCAGCTGACATTTGTGCAGGGACGCAGGCAGTGAGGAAGAGGAGCTGCCTTGTGTTATTGTTAGCCTTGAAGTCTTACAAACCGTCATCGGGGTGGTGTTGGCATGGCCCTGCTCTTTTAGTTTTTGACTACATTCTTTCTTGCCTTTCTTTGCTTTTGCCCCCTCCCCTCTTTTTGGACGCCCCATCGCCAAAAGCATTTGTGTGCAGCACGTGTGTGTGCGTGCGTGCGTGCACGCACCTTGTGCTGGCTATTAAAGGGTCTCGCTTAGTGGGTGTAAGGTGCCGGTTTCCTAGCGGTGACAGCACAAGCACGTGGCAGCGAGCGGGAGGGGAGGGTGTGCATGCACCCACCAGACATCCCCTGTCAACACTTCCCTTCTCCCAGGGACGCTCGGACGCTTCTTCTGAAACTCGTGCGGGTTCTTCGGGGCTCAGGAATTAAAGTGGGCAAGAGGCAACTTTGCCTTAATGTGCTGTGCGTTCAGCTTGTCAAATGTTCAGAGCCTTTTAATAGTTTCCCTCTCTTCTGAACAGCACTTACAGTCTCGTGGCAGTTTACACGGAAGTGATGGTTTTGCATATGCAGTTTTTTGTATAAGCTGCTAATTTTATTGACAATATGGATAGATTGAAAGGCCCAAAGCTTTTCTGTTGTTTTGTTAAAGCAAATAAGCAAAGCACAAATGTAAATTACATCTCCAGGTTCACATTAGAGGTTTGCAAATAATACTGAGCTAATGGTTATTGCAAAGGAAAATAGCACTGGGATCAATATTCTATACAGTACAATGCAATACCTCTCTCTCTTTTAATCACCTCATTGCAGAAATGGCATTGAAATTTGAAATCTCATTTTCTCCATTTGTAGAAATTGAACATAAATCATTGTGAGTGAGGGGACGTGGCAAATAACTTCACTCTTGGCAGGATTGCATTACTAATTAGTGCTGGGGAAGATGTGCAGATAGGGAGAACTCAACTGGACCTTCCCGCCAGGAGCAGGTGGTTTTGCAGACAAAGAGCCGGGGAGGCAGGAGGGGCACGTGCCGTTCCCTCTTCACGCTTTGTGTTGCTTTCCTCTTTCCATACGCAGGAGGAAATGATGGCGTCTGAACAAAAATGGACAAATAATTACACCCAAAGGCTAAATCATTATGGTAAGGGTTGAGAGTCTACCTGATGCGGTGCAAAATGCAATGGAGGCCACTGTACTGTCCCCAAAAGCTTACGTTGTAAGTGGGAGTCATGCCATACGAAGGGGAGCAGCCTTTACTACGTTGCATGTCTTTGTGTGCCGTGGCTGCCTCCAATGCAACCGACCCCTTGAAGTCTTGCGTTCCTGGGAGAGACGAGCACGCGACTGGTAGTGAACGCTGCGTCCGTGCTCCTTCGGCAGCCCCGCGGCTCCAGAACAATTCAGGACGTCACAAACATTTGGCTAAGTGAGATGGTCGCTGGGCGAGTGATGCAGGCCCAGGAGCTGCCCTGAAATCTGGAGGAGAGGGGTTTAGAGAAACAGGGTTTGGGTGATCTGTGTGCAGAGCGTGTTCCTATGAGCGCTGTGAGAGGAAGAGTCTGGGCGAGCGGCAAAGGCTCACCTGGCGCGGGCAGGGACAACGTGTAGCCCCTCACCGAGAATCACTTATTCCCTCGCTGTCCCGGAGATGTATCGCTGCCTCGGTGTTTTGTTCCATCGCTTCCTTGTGTTCCCGACCACTGTGATAGGTAACGTTATGGCAGGACCTGTCATTAGGGCTCGTTATCTACATTTGTTCTTCCCAATTTCAATAGCCGAAAGCGGAGACAACACATCAGGTAGCCCTGGAAGGTGAGGGACAAACGGTGAGAGCTTCTAGCCAGGAAGAACCAACTCCGGCCATCTCAGACCAAGGACAGACCGCGCAGATTCGGACCAGGCGCGCTGTCGAAGGGCTCGGGCAGCGGAAAGGAGACGGACATTGTGGTGGGGTGAAGGAAAAGCCGTTGAAAATGTCTACTCAAATCTTTGGGGAAAGCAAGAAACATTATGGCTAGAAAAAGCTTGTTCACCCCTAAATCGATCTGTTGTTCTGGATCTATTGGGATCAGAAGGAAGATCGCGGTACATCACGGCCAAGCTGGGCCCTTCCAGAAGGGCTGTTCCTGCTCCCGGATGAAATCTAGAAACACGCATGACCCCTGCCGGGTCCTCGGCCCAGGGACTGCCCAGCAAGTGCCACCTGAGTGCCAGGTCTAGGGACCCTCCAAAGAGCGATGCCATTGGGGCGCTCGCCTTTCTAGTTCCCCGTCTTTCTAGCAGTGGCCTGTCTACGACCCTTTGCAGCGCTGGAGCGGCTAACCATGCTCCCTTTAATGTCCCACTCCTCCGGCGGTCCTGTATAGCCGCCTCGTCTGTCCTACCCCCCGGAGCGGAGCAGAGCGTCTCACAACAGGGACACGGGGAAATTCCCGTCCGATCTGCTGCCAGCGCATTCAGCTCCGTGCTTAGCCGGGTCCAGTCGCCTGCCCTGTGCTGGGTACGTCTGAAGAACTCCAAAACTACTAAGAAAACTGTCATTTTCATTAAAATCTGATGAAAGATATCCCTTACGCTAGCAAGAGGGGAGTGGAGGGGAGGGGATCTAAATTCAAAACTCGGCGCGACTCCGGTAGCTGGCTGGTATGGTTGGTATTGTGACACCGCGGTTTATAGCATGTGACGGTGCAGGTGCATGTGTACTTATCTTAATATTTCATACGGGATGTGTTGAGCAATGTGTAAACGTGCCTGTCACGCAGCTTCTGTTGCTCGTATGAAAAACATTTTTAAAGTTATGTAACCTGCTTAGCAGCTATAACTGAAAGAGACTCCGGCATTAAACCCCCTTCATTTCCTCAGAATCAACCACGATTAGCTCTTCTCCGCAGGCCGACAGACCTGGACTCTGCCAGACCGCCGAGAATAAAACATCAGAGCTGACGACCCGCCCCAGCGTGTCCTCCACGCCGCACGTGCGCCGGGCTGGGCCTGGGGCTCTCCGCGGGCTGCTCGCAGAAAGATCCAGCTCCTCGCAGCTGTCGCGGCAGCGTGAGGAAGAGGAGCTGGGGATAGACAGGGCAGGGGGTCAGGCGGGGCGAGTTGATGGCACCTCCGCAAGTCGGTGTTTGCAGTCTGTCATCTCGTGCGCCAGAGCCTCAGCTTTCATTAGAAGAAGGAGAGAGAAATCTAGCCCTTATGCCTGCAAACCAAGTGTAAATGCAGCAGCAATATCTGCCTGAGGCTGCAGACAGGCTTAAACAATAGTTCTGAGAGGTGTGAACTGTCCACTGTTCATCGCAGCAGGGCGTTTCTGAAGCATAAGAATGATAATTAAAGTGTTACATTTTTAATTATATCCCTGCTCATTGAAGCGCGCAGACAAGAATAGGGATGCTCATATCGTGAGGATCCGCGCCCCCTACCGTGCGCAGCGGCTCGCTTCGGCGGCTCGCGTTCTGGGAAGACAAGGGGACCCGTCTGCTGCATCCTCGCAACGGGGCGCCGTGGCCCAGGCCGAAGCGTCCCGGCTTCACCTGCCACCTTGAAATCCACCTGGCAATGAATAAGGCTTCGCCTGCTCTCCGGGGTCTCGGCGGCGGCGTTGCTAAGCTCATTTCATGTAGACAAAGGCCTAAGAAACCAGGTCAGCCTTGTGTACACTCCACCTTACCAAAAGAAACACAGAGCTGCGTGTGATCGCCCGGTCGTCCAGTCATCTCAGTTTCTCCCAGAGGAACTTCATATCCACGATGAAAGGAAAGGGATTACGAACCTGCGGAGCCCTGCAGGAGAGAATCGTTGCATCAATAATGATAAGCACTTAAATAGCACTTTTCACCTTCAGTCCATGGCACGCGCGCCAGCTCATGAACTCTCCCAGTGGACCCGCCGCGGTGGGTGTGAATGACCCCATCTTACAGGTGGAGATGCTGAGGCAGCAAGGTGAAGTGGCCCGTCTGTTGACCCCACACGCCATGCTTCTGGGGGAGACGCCCAGGTATTCCTCATTTCCAGTTATTTAAACCACACAGCAAGTGGGCCGTGCCCAACAGCAGCCTCTGGGATCAAGCTGGGGGGATAACCTTTAAGCTGCTAAAATGGGACCCCGTCCACACCGCCCGAAGTCTGCAGAAGAGAGGATGCAGCCCCATGGTCAGCGGGGTCACAGGTCCAACAGAACGAGGACGGAGCAGTGACCGGCGTTGATGATGAGAAGGAGAGCCCATCCCGTGAGACCCTCGAGTCGCGTCTGCGCTGGACGCCGGGCCGGGGGGTTATCAGGTGTGAGAAGCAGAGCGGCTTTGGGAGCAGCTTCTCAGCAACCAGATCGGGACAGGTGATCGAGCACAATGTGCAAGTGAAAATGTCCCGTGACACTTGGCGCAGTACTTAACTTCCTGCCGCGTTGTGTTGTCTTTGAGGAGCACCAACCCATTGACAGGCTTTCAACCGACGGGCTGGTTTACATTTCAAAACACGGTTCACAGTTCAGACTTCCTGGCTATAAAACCTGGCCTTTGATACACCAGCTTGGAAATGCGACTCCTGTTGCTACTCGGTACCCGAGGTTTGCTCTGTACCAGTGGTTTTCAACCTGTGGTCCACGAACCCCTTGGGGTTCGCAGATTGTCCCAAGGCTCCTCAAAAGATGAAGGTGATCAGTCAAAAGTATGCGAATACCCGCACTTACCATTCAGAGGGGTCCTCACCCCCACTTGAAATTTCCAAAGGGGTCTGCACCTCCATTCGAAATTTTTTAGAGATCAAAAAAAATTAAAAAAGGTGGAAAACCGCGGCTGTGTTCATTAAAGGTGTGTCTATTAAAGAGGAGAATGAGAAACGGTCCATTTGGCAGTTACTCTTCTGAATGGAAATCTATGTGCGTGTCTGTAGATAGATTAGATAGACCATTCACAATGGAGTGAGAGCGGTAAAGAGGTTTTTTTGGTGAGGTTGAGGTCATTTTATTGGTGAGGCGGAGATGTCTGATACCCGTGAATAGCAAAGCCATTATTGGATGTATTGCAGCTCGTCCCAGGCAAATGCCTGTAAATCCTTTATAACAAACCACATCTTCATGTGCTCCATATATGCCGCACATTTTACATAAGAACTATTCTGGAAAAGTTTTAGAGAGGTTTTTTAACTTTTTTTTATTGGTACCATTTTTCATATACCCCTTCCAGTAAAGCCAGACTGCTCCAGTTACTAGAGGTGCAATTCTCCAGGGCTCGGGGCAGAGAAAAATGTTAATTAATAACCAAAAATATTGAAAATAGACTTTCTATCTGTAATAATGTGATGATTTTTGAGGTCTGATGTCTTCTAAGTCCTGGACCAGCGACACACTCAGTGTCCATTCATCTTTTGAAAAACTACA
>NW_005842804.1:414324-433781 GCF_000455745.1 Alligator sinensis
GGAATCAGGGACTTTACATTAGTGAGGGGAATGTCCCAGATTTTCAAGGCTCCTAGGCCTGGTAAGCCATAAAATGGCAGCACTCTTATGTCTGAAAAGCCATCGCGAACACCAGGTATTTTGCCTTTTGCTGAGATTCCTGTCTGGTTGCTGGATGCATGCAGCCAGATTTTGGAAAATAGAATAAAAATAAATACATCCTGCTGTGGAAGATCAGCTTTCCTCGGTTCGGGTCCTTGCCACTTTCAAAGGTATCTGGCCATGACTCGCCGTCCTCATGATCAAGGTCCCACGGGTACATGTAGTGCATGAAAACCGTGTACCTCGTCATCATTTCATTTGCAACCAGCATCAGATTTGAAACTGGGTCTAGGAAGGTGGCAGTAACCCCTGTACCGCCACGGGCCCTCAACTTGTATCCCGCGAGCAGATCGCAGCTCGTAAGCCTTGTGCTCGCACATCCTCTGCAGAGCTCCAGCATCTGGGTGCAATGTCGGAGGAGCAGTGTGACGGCTCCATCGCTGCAGAAACGGGGCACGGCTGCTGTACCGTGCCAGCGGGTTGGGAGGGCAATGTTGAACGAATCCCCTCTTGATTTCACGTGGGAGCCCAGCGCGCTTCTAGATCAAAGGTGTGGCTCGTGCGTGCTGCTGGGGCTGCTGCTTCAATAATTCTGCTGCCCAACTTGCCCTTCACGTCAGCGCGGGGCAGGACGGAGTGATGGAAAATAACTATTTATTAACTCAGAGAACTGAAATCAGAGGAGCGGGATGAATAATTCCCTGTGTTTCTGGTAGTATTAAAGTCTCCTTCCCATTGCCTCCGCCTGTGAGCAGATGAGGCTAACAAACAAGAACTCATTTGGTTTAAGCCTCTTCTCGTAATGGTTGTGCAGGATACACCCTTGGCGTTTTAATGTCTGTCTCTCACCGGCGAGGCTGAGACTTAGCCACAGCGCTCCCAGCAGCGGCGCGGGGCTCCATCCCCTCCAGGTGCCCGAGGAGGCGTCCGCGAAATAAAGTTTTTCTGTGCGAGAGAAAACCGGGAAGGCAGGGGAAGGGGACCCGGGGCTGGGGCAAGCCCCAAGTTAGCCCGCGATCTCCCTCGGTGTGCTCATCCCCAAGCGCAGCTGTGACATTAACAGCCAGACATTCAAAGCATAATAATAATTCTGCAGATCAAAGCAGCCCGTCTTCAGACAATTACAGTAAAATTGAAGCTCTCCTCCAAGAGAAATGCATGCCCTTGTTGTGGTTTTCTTTTTTTTTTTTTTTCCTCTCCCTTTTTCTTTTTTTTTTTTTATTCTTTATGAGCAAATTGGTTTTTCAGGGCTATAGAAAGAGCTGATTGGAAGCTGAAATCCTCCCTTCTGCCCAGGGGTGGGATTCCCAGGGTTAGACATGTAACATCTGAAGACTGATTTTTTTTTTTTTTTTAAATTGATATCCAAGAATAAAAGAGAGAATAGTAGGAGAAGCTGATCAGGAATGAATAAAGTCTCCTTTTAAGCTGAAATGCCCCCTCCCCATTTTCCCTCCAGAAAAGCCGGACTGTAATTGCTTGCAATCACTCGTCACAAATTGTCTGCTCGTATTTGCTTTTTAATTTTGTATAATCTGGTCCGTTTCGCTCTCCCTGCCTTTGAGCTTAACCTCTCTGTTTTTGCCCTCTTTCTCTCTGTCTTGCATGCCTTCCCTTTCTCCCTTGCTTTAATTCTTCAGTGCTGTTAAAAAAGAGTAGTAATAATTCCCAATGATGTTTGATGGCTTTTACTAAGCAAAAGGCACTTAAAAAAAAAAGAGAGAGAGACTGAATGGGCACGAGGTACATCTGGTTAGATTTCCTTGTTGTCTTTGAAGTTTTTGTTTGCTCGGGTGCTTATTTTATTTCTGATTCCCCGGGACAAGAAGGTATTTTAATAAAGATATAGGCCGACTCTACAGTCAACCGAGTGCGAGGCTCTTTTTTGCCCCCTGCAAGAAAGACAGTGTCCCAGGAAACCAGAGACGTGTCTTTAACTCGTGGCATATGATTGAATTTCCCAGTCTACCTCCTGACTACCTCTCTTTCTTAGGGACCCCCTGGTTTCAGGCATACATTAGCATCCTCCCCACGTGGACCAGGCATTTTCTCCCTTTTATCGCTGTAAATTATTTACATTAAAGACTATGATTGTGAAGCTGAGGTCATCGCGAGCACAGCGTATGTTCAAGCGCTGGGAGAGAGAAGCAGAGTGAGAAACATCCTAGGAGGGAGAGCAGTCCGAAGGCGCCTAGCGGAGGGCGAAAACCAGGGTATGTGGAAGAGGAAAGACTCAACGAGCAGGGCGAAACCGAGATTAGTGGCAGTCAGGCCGGTCTTCAGCCAATCCCACTTTCTACCCGCTTTCCAGTGTGTGTTTTAGCTTGCGGTGTGGAGGTTGCACGCGCTCTTGTGCTCAGTACCGCGTGGGCCGTGCCGGGGCGCGGGGCTGCGCTGCCAGCTTGTGCTCGTGCAAACTCCAGGTGGGTTGCGATTGTCCCCAGCAATCCCACGTCTAGTCCTCCAGGACCGCGCTGTGCAATAGCCGCTTGCACGCACAGACGTTGAGGTTGCGATCAAGTTTGGCGTCGGTCCTCTCTCGTACAGATTTCTGCGGGAGCCAGCTCCTCCGGCTTGGAACGGGAGCATATTTTATATTCTCAAATATATTTCATTGTACTAGAAAACAGAGGCAGAGGGGCCTGGGAGGAGAGATCTCCATCGGAAAGTGTAGCAACAGTGTGTTTACTGAGCCCAGCTGTCAGAGAGACGAGAGCTTCTTTTCACTAATACTTCTTTTAAAGCGGAGTCTCTCTGGCTTCAGCAGCACCTCGGGAACAGCTGGGAGATCAAAGGGACAGAGGATCCTACCCCACTGCAACCTGGAAAATATTTCTTTAGCAGCTGCTTCCCTTGGCCAGCTTGGCAGCTGCTGCTCTCATCCCAGGGCTGCGTCGCCTGCAGTAGAAAGCAAGCACAACCCTCTCCTCCCCGGGCTCAGCCGTCGGGCTGCAGCTGCTAAATGCATGCTGCTGGCCCACGTGCTCACCTGGGACCGGCAGCTACCTGTTTGCCTTGCGGAAAGGGTGCCAGCACGCTCCGGCTGATTGTGCCAGGTTGAGTTGCCTCTTGACAGCTGAAACCCCTTGAGCTCGAGGCCTTCTCATCCTTCCCAGCTGATGGAGATTGCTCGTTAGCTAAGGGGCGACAGGCCCGGGCTTTGGGAGCTCTCCTTTCAGGCTCAGTCCCCAGTTGTGGTCTGCAGCGCGTGGGTGACAATCCCTCTCCGTCCGCGCCAAGCCACAGCCAGGCCGTGTTGGTAAATCTAGAAGAGGGGCATTTTGGCTCACCTGTGACTCATTACTGTTGCTGTCGGGAGCAGGGTGTCTCAATGGAGCCTCGTGGTAAAGCCTTGCATGTAGGTTTTCTTCCTGGAAATGAGATCATGTTTTAATCCCTTCAAAACAATGCTGAAGGAGCTCTTCTTTTCATTTTTAGGCCTTCCAAGGGACAAGCCTGACCAGCCATGGAGATGGCTTTTTCCAAGCCCTGTGGGCCACGGCTCGGTAGTGCCTTGCTGAGGGCGGACGCGGCCTGAGCCGGGTCGGGAGAGCTCTGCCTTGGCCGCTCGACCGAGAGGTCTCCTCTGGAGCCGTTCTGCGATGGGACACGGTGCTCAGCACCGCCTCGCCTCTCTGGGGGGAATCCTGCACAGGTAAATCGCTTGTTTTCTCTCTCTTTCTTAACTCCTGAACGCCTGTTTTAATGTACGTAGGGCAGAGCTTGCAGAGCGAACGTTGCATGCCCTGGTGCTCTCCCTTTACAAGCAGTTTGCGAGCCAAACAGAGAGGCTTCTCGGAGGCCCTCGCTCTTGAAGCAGATGCAGACTTGCTCTCTAAAAACAAATAGTTGCCAGTTCCTAGCAAACAAACCTTTAGGAAAAAAAAGTGCAATTTAAAAAAGAAAATTGCATGTATATTTTTCTTGACACATTTTTAAGGGCTGTTTGTGACGGATTTACAATGCTCATATTATTCAGTTTTACATTTGAAATTCTAATCAGCCCTTTGAATGGGCTGGTGCTAGCTGGGAAGTAGCAGGAATAAAATATTTCCATTGAATTATGATTTTTGCTGACATCCTCATTCTCTGGCCCCAGACCATCCTTGGCATGGCCTTAGTGGTTTGTCGTGGAGTACATAGAAACGAGGAAGCTGTAGGAACAGAGGATGAACTGATACCCTTCCTGCTTTACCCCAACACCCCTAAAAATGTGGCTTGGGAGGAGTTGGGAATTTATCCAAGCTCCTTTCGGATGTATTTCCCCACTCCTAGACCTCAAAGAGAGCAGTTTTCTCCCAAGCGCCGCGGTATCTTTCCTAATGGCTGAGGCCTTTGCTGCAAGTTTTGAGATGTAGCCAGACCTGACTGAAGAGATAAGGCCCGCTTCCCAACACCTGGTATTTATTGAATGTCTGTAGTAAATACAACAACCTTTGTCAAAACACATGGTCGAAGAAGATTGCTGCAGTTGAATTTTAACAGAGGTTTAAACATCTGCTTGATGCCCTTTGAGGTTATTCCTAGTTTAATGAGTAAATAGCAGAACCAGTAGCATTTCTCTTTGGAGAAAGGGAGCCTCTTCCAGGCCAGAAGCGAGTGTCTCTGGGCCAGACCGTTGTAGCTTCCCCATCGCCCCCACGGCGTCACTGGAAATGAAGGCTGCGTCGGGGTTTTCCGGGTAAAGCCTTCGTGTTGTTTCAGTTAGAAACCCTACCGTGGCTGTTCTGGCTAAATAGTAACTGTCCTAGGACACCCTGGTTTGGTGGTAGCTGCCTGAAATGTTGTTTGGATTTTACTGCTTATGTTGTTCGTCTTTAAGACCAAATGTGACATTTTTGTCTAAAAGGAAACCTTGTGAAAAGGTATGGTTTATAGCACAATGGTTACTATTTGTCACTTAATTCTAGCCTTTTTCTTTTTCATCCTTTTGGTTCCTTGTGACAAAATGTGAAAAAGAAATGAATGAGGGGGGAAAGAGAGGGCAATCCCCAAACCAAGAGCATCAGAACAAGTCTGATTAGTGCTAGCTCCGAAAACTTTTGGAAAACCGAAGATCTGGAGTCGACTTCCCAGGGCAGGCGCCGTGCCCAGCCTGGGAAGTCTTCAAGGGGAGACTGGACGGACACCGCACGGGGATCACTCGATCTCTAGGGTATTTCTGCCCCGAGCAGCTTGGACTCGATGATCTTTCAGGGTCCCTTCCAGCACTTATGAGTCTATGAAAATGTTCCGTAAAATATTCTGTAAAATAAGACACGTTAAAAAACTTAAAAATGACTCCTGTTCTAAGGCTGTGGAAAGAAAATCAATTCAAGCTATGCGCAAATGAGGCGTATTTTGAAACCAGCTGTACACAGCAGCAGGCATGAATTTGTAGATGTGCGTCTCCATACACAGGAACGAGTAGTGAGCGTCAGTGCCTTCGTGTCACCACGGTGTCGACCGTCTTCGGCTTCCTGCCAGATTTCTCTTCTGGTTACTCGTCCACAAACTCTGCAGAGAGAGGCGGTTAGCTATCTTGATGCTACGCAGCTCTGATTTAGTTAGTCTGCGAGGTGCACGCTCTGCCAGGACACGTCCAGAGGTGTCGCAGCCGCTCTGGAGCGTCTCTAAAATGTAGTGCCTGCCTGGTCCCCAGCCCCACGGTATCTGAGCCCCTTGCCCTCTCCGGTGCATTTATCCTCCCTGGCATTATCCATGCTTTGCACCGGCGTGAGGTCGTCCCCCAGGTTCCTGCAGCTGCACGACTGCACCGGTCAGCAACTGGGGCCCCACCGGGCACTTGGAAAAAGGTGGTCCCCGTGTGCAGAGCATGCGGTGCGAGTGCCGGGCGAGATGGGCAGAGCGAACAGGCACCCGGGGCGGGTTTGGGCCAGCGCTGTGCAGCCCTCGGGGTAGCGGTGAGCTTTTGAGGAAGGATTTGCACGCGTGGATTTGCCCATTTCCACCGGGAGTCCTTCCTTGCGACGTGAGACTGCGCCGCGGTGGCTCTGGTAAAGCTCGCCCGGTCGGCACTGGCAGAGCAGAAGCGGTGCCTGGGGCCACGAGCTGCGGAGGTGGGTGGCGGGTCAAGCAGGGAGGGAGCAGGACTTACCGAGGCTAAAACTAATCCTTAACCAACGCTGCCCTCCGCTAAGTAGGGGTCCCCGTAATAGCAGCGCGGCGGTACCTCCGCAGCCGGGCGCTGGATTTCCAAGCCTGGGAGAACCAGGCTCCTTACTTGGTTTTAGTGTTAAAAGGGACTTAATGACCAATATAAATCAGCTCCCGCCCGATGAGCGTGAGAGACCCTTGATACCTGCCTGTGTTTGGACCCGTTCCTTCCCCGGGGCGGTCTCTTCACAACAGACGTTTCAGTGTCTTTCAGCCACTTAGAAAAGTTCATTATATTTTTTTATGTGATTTAAAAAAATTACAATAATGATTTGATATACAGGCATTGATGAAAGATGTATTTTTAAAGCAGTAAATTAAAATCTCATTAATATTTCAGTGAGAATATTTTGTGCTTATCTGTTTCATCTCTATTTTTGACCTATGGCTTGGAGTTCACAGCATGAAGGAGATGGTGAAATCTGTTCACCATAAAATGTTAATTATAAGTAAATTACAGCACAAACGTTCAATCAGCCACATTAATTCTACATAAAGTGAATTATTGTAGCAGAAAATTTTAAAATGTGACTGAATTTTATAATCTGCATCCTCCATTTTCTACCTTTGCTTTCAGTGCTGAGCCTGCTGTGCTCTGCCCCAGCATGGCTGAGCTCTTTGTGTGCGGACAGCAAGTGCTTTCCACTTAGGACATGTTAAAAATTCAGAAGGACAATTTGATCCATTTGCTTGCAACCTACTAAATGGGTCTTAATTACATAAAATTCCCTTTGCCCATTGGCAAAATGTAATAGGAATTTGAACTGTTTAACCACTCACTTCTAAAACACGAAGCGGAGAAGGCCTTCCTCCCGAGCGCGGGAAGGTGCCATGATTTCCCTTGCATTGCTGAGGCAGGCGGCAGGGCCACGCCAGAGGGGAAAGCGTGAGACCAGCCCCGCGGACCAACGGACTACCAGGTGCGCATCCAAAACGCTGCCCGCGGGGCTAGTCCGAGACGCCGGAGGAAGGTCTTCGGTGCTCTTTGGAAGCTGAGAGGTGGGGATTGCCGGTTTCTCGACTCCGGAGGAAACAGAGGCCTCTTTTAATACTGCAGCTAGATGCAATACAGCTTCCTAAATAAATCCGAGTACTGTTAAACCACCGCAGAAAATGTACAAAGAGAAGAGCTGTCTGGCAACAAGCGCCGAAGATGCCATCTGTGCCCGGAGCGTATCTGAGAGCTCGAGTAAGCATGTGGCATGAGGCTCCGGATCCCAGGAGCTTGCCGGGAGAGAAAAGGTTTCTATTTGGTGAAGAATTGCACCAACGCGCTCCTCCCCTGAAAAAGGGTGTGTGCTGCAATAAATATGCTGCTGAAGAATGAGGTCTTTTACTGGCTCAGGGGCCAGATCTGGAACAACATTTGTGCTTGCTCTCTTCTCTCCCTTCGTGCAGTCTTGGATCCAAATTTCAAAGGCTTATTTTTCAGGTGTTAAAAGTTTAGGGGCTCTAATATGGTTGTAATCCCAGGCGATATATTAAAATGTTTTTCTAAGGGAAGTAAATGAAGGGTTTTTGTTGCAACTCCCCCACCGTTGGCTCCAAAAATGCTGTAAGATGTTTTCTGATTTAAAAAAAAAAAAAAAATCAATTTGGTTTTGGTTTTTTTTTCTTAAATCTTCTTAGTCTTAAGAAATGACCAGCGGGCGCAGTCTTGTGATACTGAAACAGTGACATTTCCCATTTTACTGCCTTTGGGCTCACAAAAGTTTTCTCTAATGTCGTAACAATAAAACTTTTTTTTTTTTCTGGAGAGCTTCCCGTTTGAACAGTTCTCAGTTATGCAAAGAAATACTTATTTTTATACCTGGACATAGAATTTGTTTGCACATTCATTCGATGCAGGTCTCCTCTTTGCCATTACTAGGAGGGCGTATAGGCCAGGAACCCGATTGCTGATCGGGAATAGATACAGCTAATCAACCTGGTCCGGTTTGGCTGCCCAATTATCTTCCTGGTCTAAAGCTATGGTTGACTGGTGTCAGGATTTCCTAATTCAGTAACCCAGTATAATTTACATCTGAGATTTCGAGTGGCCTGATGCATCCAAAATAAAACAGCACCCCTCCAGACTAATCCCTAATCAATGTTGGTGATCGTTGTTGAGTAGTTGAAGGTTCACCATATGAGGCCATGTCGTCCCTATTACAGTTCTGGATTTGCTGTTGAATAGTGAAGCTGCACGTTCATGTTGTGAAAATCAGATATTTGTCCAAAGCCACTGTGACTCAGCTTGGCCCATAAGGAGAACAGGACGTGGGGACTTTGCCCTATTTCTTCAGCTCACCCATTGCGCTGAAATCCAGAGCCCTACCCGATGGCTGCAGCCCTTTGGCAAAGATTGAAATGCTGGTAGTAAAGACCGCTCAGAAATTGAAATCCTAACGCAATTCTGAAAGGAAGAAAAATCCATCTATAAAAGTGTGTTTGGGGGGGATGGGGGGGTGAGAAATTTCCAATTTGCTAATGGCAGGAGCTGCTAATCTGCAAATGTATGCAGAAGCTGGTGATCCCGTACCAGTGTGAGATAACCTTGAGGATTAGAGCGTCTCAGAGGAAAGTGTTGGAAAGCTGGTCCCATTAAGAGAAGGAGCACTGGGATCAGGGCCGACTGGACCTTACTGGCAGGATACCAGTTGCACAGACGGGTGGCGGAGTATTTTGTTTTCCCAAGTCGGGTTTGGACAGCGATTCTTGAGGAGACCTACTGCTCGTGTCTGTTCAAGCTGCCCAGCGTCGGGGAGATCCAAGCAGCTTGCTGCCTGTCCAGGGCAGGGCTCCTGAAAGAGTACCCGCGGGCCGTAGCAAGAGATCAAAGCAACCGCATGCTGCAGTGATGGGATGTAATTGGTGAAATGTCTGCACAACTGATGGGAAGCAAAGGCCCCCATTTAAGAGCTCAGTCCTGCAAAGTGTTAGCACTCTCAGCCCCCACGGACTTCAGTAGCAGATCAGGGCACTCGGATCTGGAGACCTAACGCCAATGAAAATCAGCTTGTGCCTGGACGCTTGGGGTCCAGATAGCTTCGGTGGTCAGAGTATTGCTCAGCTGGGTCTTGATAGCCACTGTGGAAATACCGAGGATAGAAACAAACAGGGAATTTATTGGGATTCGACTCTGATTCCCTGTAAAATCTTACCATAAAATAATAAACCGTTATAGGGGAATTAGAGATTGGGTTATGCACATACACAAACTACCTGTAATAACCACCCTGGTGCAAGAAACCAGATCTGTTTGTTAATATTTTTATTAGGCCGAACAAACTCTGCTTCTGGCATATTCCCTGGCCCATAATGGCTACAGCACACCGCTCTGCATTTTCAGCAATAGGCAGAGAGAGCAGAGCTGGTACCCAGCTGCCTGACTGCATGCAGAGATGCTACGATGCAGCACACATTGCACATGCACACTTATTTTCAGCATATCTGTGCCCTAATCATTTTAAATTTACATTCTGGGCTGCATCCATACCTTGCCTCCGTTGTGACTGGCAGAACGAGCGCTGGAAGGCGGCGGCTAATGCAGCTACACAAGATACAACGGGCTGTTCAAGACCTGCTCTGCCCTAGCCAGAGCACAGTGCACGCGCGTGTGAGCTTCGCTAACCAGTTGTAGCGTATAAATGGCACGAGTGTACTGCATGGGCTTATTTGCACTTGATTTAGTGGGCAGGCTTATTTGGCAGAGGCGTACACCTCTGTGTATGTGGATTTTAACAGATACACGTGCAAGTTAAATGCTGCAGTCAGGGTGCACACTATGCTTTCGAAAAAGGGTGGGGAAGGGAATTCATCCTGAGGACCTGAGAGATTACCAGGACTTTGGCAGATCTGTTAGAGAGGTCTGAAATGCAAGGAGATGGGTGGTTTTGATTTGTTCTGCCATCTTTTATTATGTACCCAACACTTACTAATCTAAAGGCAGGGTACAAGAGCAAAATCAGAGTCTGGCGGCTTCTCTTGATCAAATCCTCCTTTTGGCCCCGCTGCTGCCCAGTGTAGGACAGAGGTGACCTAACAAAATGACAAGTAAAAGTATTGCCCTATTCTTAAAGGGTTTTATTGGGTTTCCTGCAGCTGCCTCTGTCAGATAAATTATTAATGGTAAACACAGATCTGTTTCTTCTATCCTGCTTTCCTACCCCACCAGCAGCTGGCTGGATGTGTCATGTCATCCATCACGCGTAGACCTGGATCCCATTCCAGCAATAAATATACCTGCGTGTCAGACTCTCCAAGAAGTGGCTTAAAGGGGAGATTCACTAGGATGTTCAAAAAACTCAGTGGATCAGCAAAGCTGTTTGCAATGGAGAAGAAAGAGAGCGAGAGGGAACAGGACGGATGCTAAGAGCCCTTGTTTTCCAGTAAGCAGCGTGATTGGCAGCAGAAATAAACACTAACGGGAAGCTTGTGTATCAATCTAATTGTATAATTGCGGGTTGCTTTCTGCATGGTTTGATGTGCAGATTGTAGTAATGTGCAGTGTCTCTGTAGCAATTGCTGTTTGGTCTAACACTAGGAAGTAGTTCAGTGGCTTCCTGCGCAGCCGCCTGCCGCTCGCGTGCAGCTGAGCTCCAGCACAGCCACTGCCCAAGCTACGCCTGTGTTTTAACACACGTCTGGTGGCTGTTGCCTGCCGGGTGCCTCGAGTCTTACCTGCGAGTGCAAGCAGGCGAGCTGGGAAGGAAAGCGAGTGCAGTAATATAGTCACTGCAGAGCTCTCCGAGCAGCGATCGTGAGCCCCCTTCCAAGTTCCCGCAGGTAGAGACGTGTCGTGTGTCCTCGTTGCTGCCAGCACGCTTCGCGTGTCGCGTCCGCACCCGGCGCGCTGCGCTTTGGGAGCCGGCGAGGGAGAGGCGTGCTTGCCAAACACTGTCCTGGGGGTGGACGCAGAGCGAAGCTCTCAAAGCTCAGCCACGTCTTGTCCTGTTCAGGTCTGCAGGTGCGTCCGCACCATTGCACGATGAATAGGCCAGCGGAGCTCGTGTGTTGCCAGGAATGGAGAAGCATCCGGGACACACTGGGAGCCACCGCCCAGGCCGATAAGGGTCTGGGGTGCCTGCATACGCTTGTGGTCACTGCTTTGTCCCTGGTTTTAACCCATAGAAGATGATATGTTGGTAAATGATTGGCTGCATTATTAATGCTGTGGAGAGCATGCCTTAAATGACAAACTAACTCCTGGCTGCTGAGGTTGGAAATCCCCTATGCAACACCTAACCCGGTGTACATTTTAACCCCTGTTGCATCCGCCTGAGCTGCGGATGAGGAGGGCCGGACCACAACTGGGGAGATCCACCAGCATCTTATCTCGCATGTGCTGGAGCGAAAGGGTGGAAGATTTCCCAAAGATGTCTCGGACGGACACAGCTTGAGAGACCGCCGAAGGCAGCGTGCTGGACGCAGCTAATTCCTCTGAGTTTCATCAACCTCGCTGAGTTTTGCAGTGGACGGGTGAAGGGTTTTACTGTCCGATCAAGCTGACCCAGCAAGCCCGTGTCTCGCTCAGTCCCTAAATGCATACCCCTTTTTTCCAGGGGGAGGGAGCAGCACGTACATGTGTGCGTCTGTGCCGCTCGCTGCCGCTTTGTATTTGGGAAAGGAAAACCCAGGTTGCTGTAGAAATAGAGGATTTGAAGGAAAATAATGAAACAAGACTAAACTGTTTTACTATTTGGCTGTTTTTTCATTACTAGCTGTCATGATAACACATCTCCATATTCCTACAGAACCAGTGCCTATATAGCTAATACGGCACTTCAATATTTATGCAGCTTTCAGTAAATATAGAGCATTAGTAATTATCATTGCGCTAAAAATATCTCCTCACCATTTCCTTTCATGCTATCTGTATTGGTTTTTTCCCCCCTCTTTTTTTTTTCTCTTTATTTTCTACTCCCCCACGTGACGGTCTCAGTAACACGAGTGCTCGTGTCCAAGGGGTGGCTAAGCCATTTGGAGAAGATAACAGCTGCTTCATTTAACTGCACAGTCTTTGCGCTCTCAGCATTTAAGCGCTGTCAGGTATGTCGAGTATGAAAGGCGCTATCGAGAGCCTGGGTCTATTCTCTTTATGGCGAGCTTGATGCAAAACCTGATGCAGTTAATTTCTATTATTTTTGCCAAGCTGTACATTTAAAAAAAAAAAAGGTAAAAGCTGTAGCCGTCGCATGCAGGGTACCGTGCCCAAAAGACTGACTGATTTTGGCTCTGCCGAGTGCTCCTTGGCGGATAATGATAAGCGGCACGAGTGTCAGATCAGAAGCTTTTGCCGGCCAAATGAATCTGTCCCTCTTCCGCGGTAATTATCCACTCTCAGACTCCTCGTCGCAGCAGCTAGAGTGTTTCTGGGCAGTTTGCAGTCATTGCAGTACACTTTGGGTTGCACCGTGAACATGACCCGCTGAGTCTTGTAGGAAAAAGCAGTTCTTCTTTCCTGGGCAACTATTTCAAACCTCACCGCTTTCCGCTCCGAGTGCAAGGCACGGCACGCTGCCGCCGTGCCCGCGCTGAGCCAACATAAACACGCGGCGCATCATAAATTTAAAACACCAGCCCACACGCGGCTTCCTCTCAGGAAGATGGCAAGAACCAGATGTGACAGATGCTAGTGAGATCGCTTAGTGCGCCTTGGAAAGGCGCAGACATGTTCGTGGGCCACGGTCTGTGACACGAAAGCAAATGGGCAGAGGCGGGGGCTTGCTTTCGACTTACCCCTGACCGGGCACACGACCAAGCACGTAACGTGCCGCAGCGGTGATAGTGCGGGGGGTGCTGCGATGATACGGGGCGAGGAGTAGGTCAAGTCCAGTTCCTGAATATTGGGTGGAATCGTATGAGCTTTTATACATTTTTTTCGAACCATCCTACAGAAATGAGTAGTGAATTCAGATCTTGGTCTGGGACGAAATAGGCCAGGCCCAAGTTCCAGGGCTTGTCTTTGCAACCGTAAAGTTTTGAGAGTAACTGTGTTTAAATTGCTACAGGAGCCTGTCGGGTTTCATTCCTGTTAATTCCTATAAGACTTTTCCATGTGGCTTAGTCTCTGTCTTAATCAGCCTTAGATTTTTTTTCTATAGTATCTTTTGCCATAGTAACAGTACTAATTTAATATTTCTTTATAGTATAGTTAAATAATATTTTATCCCATTTAGTTTAGGGAATGTAGGAAGACAAAGCTCACATCCATTAATTTTGCTGATGTGTCTTCTACTGAGCTTATGGAAAATTATAATAGAGTAATAGATGGATGATCGTGTTTGCCCTGATACTTGGAATAGTCTTGCTGGGGAAACGGGGGATGGCTTGGTCAGACTGCAGATCCGCAGTAGACCAGTGGGTAGATAGAGCCACAATAAATAGTATTTTCAGCTGCATATTGATAGTTGATAACTATTGACCATTAGTCCTGACAGAGTTGCAAAGGTTAGGTCGGGTCAGGGGCACTAGGGAAATGTCCCGGTCTTGGTACAACATCTCTGCTGTCATGTGAAGTGGTGCATCAATAACGGAGACACCTGTGTGATTCGGGGGCTTTTTTCTCCCCCCGGCAGTGCCTTGACATAACCTCCGTGTAGCCTTGTCCTAGCTTGCGTAGACACTGATTGCATCCCCAAAACTTAACCTTTGAACTCCCCGAGGTTATGTTCAAGCCAAAGATCACCGAGCTTTTAAAGATCAAGAGGAAGGCAGGAAGGAGGGCTGGCATGCGTTCAGACCTGCGATAAGCTTTAGACACTCATTACTCCAAACGAAGCGCTTGGAAACGCAGGCAGAAGCTCAGCTCAGCAACGTGCAGCGAAACGCACTCGCTGCATCCGATTATCTGGAAAATGGCTCCTCCTCGTTCGGGACTGGCAAACGGCATTATCGAGAGAGGAGCTGTGTCTGTCTAATGTTCCCATGAGGCGAGCCGGGTCCTCACGTTTGCATATACAAACCACTCTTGGCAAGCAGAAGTTTAATTAAAAGCCTCTCTGAAACTAGCCGTGCTGGGCATTAGTAGCCGTGAGGGGCCCTGGCAAGCAGACTGGAAAACACACCGAGAAGAAGGTTTGATTTCTGGTAAATGTCATCAGGCTCCTGTCTCACTTTGTACAGCTCTTGCGTGCCTGTGTTTTTAATACAGTTGCACTTTGTCTACCTGGAATATGCAAATAGGATTCAAATGAGGCCGCCACGTACAGACTGTCAGCACATACCCCACAGCTCCCCTCCAGCAAGTGACTAATGGGAACATGTGTTCTTTCTATTTTTGTAAGGCTGGGAGAAGAAGGGGAAAGGAGGTCTGAGCTGTGGGGATTAAAATGCAGCATCTCTTTTTCCTGAGGTCTTTTTTCTGTCTGCGGAGAGTCTGCTGGCAGAAGCGTGGCAGCGGCACTGAGATCCCTGCCTGCTCGTGCTCACCTGGACCCCGTACACGTGGTACCCCACAGACGCGGGCGCATCTGCAGAGGTTGCTGCACGGGGAGGAGCGCGGCACTACATACCTCGCTGCGCCGCCGACTGACAGGTGCCAGGGACGCGGCCCCGGGCAGGCGCTCGACACGCAGACGGTTCCCTGCCCTCCGTCTCGTAATTGCACAGACCACCTCCTTTCCCGTCGGTAAGGAAAGAAGAGTCCTGTGGCGACTCCTCAGCTGCCTGTGTGGAAAAGTAATGTTAGGACAGTACTTAATTCGTTCTGAGCCGCCTTCGTGCAAATTAGCGACCAGAAGCAAGGAGGAGAGATCGGCACGCAGGTGACAAGCCAGCTGGACACGGGACTCTGGGGCCACTCTGCAGGCCACTTGCCACGGATCCCAGGTTGGGCACCTCTGCTGCTAATGTAACGTGGCTTTCTCGTAGCCCCACCTCTCTGGCCTTGTCTTTTAAACCGGTCACTCTTTACAGCAGGGACCCTCTGAGTTTGGAAAATGCTTGGGATTCACAGAGCCTTGTCACAGCGTGCTCTGCGTGACGATGATGCACGGTTATTGTGCGAGGGGTGGGGGGCTCGGGCATTCCCAGAGAAGTACCAGCCAGGTGCCATCTTTATGTGACTAGTGCAGCTGCAATCCCCCTTGCCCTGCCCAGGCGGGCGTGCTTGCTGGCTAGCTGTAGTGGGTCCAGGCGGATCCCACTACCCTTGGAGGGGATGGTTACTTGTACTTACCATCTAGAAACTGATGTTGTAGGTGGTTTGGTCAACACGAACCTCATCATCCCCATCCTCGGCCTGCTTTTCAGTCCTCCTCAACACAAACTTTGAGCTGCAAGGGACTAAGGGCAGATCCAGCTGCCCTGGCCATTCAGCCCTCGCGTGGGAGCCCAAGCAGTCGCGGGGCATTTGCACAGCCCCAGTGGACATGGCTGCTCACGTGCTGCCTCGAGTGCTTGAGCTGAGATCCGTGCTGACGACCTCTCGGAGACCCAGGGGTACGGTAAGGGTAAGTGACCACTTTTTTGGGGTGACCAGTTTGAAGTCCTGGGTCCTCATCCCTCCGAGTCCTTAACCCCGTGCATTCGAGCTCAGCTCTACTCTCATCGGCTGTAATTATGAGCGCTCAGCACTTTTGTGCATCAGACTTTAGGGTCTCAAGCTGGACACTCAGTTTAGGGTCTCAAGCCCAGACACCACATGGATAACTGCTTGACAGGAGCAGGAGTAGAGCCACTTTGGGATAATAACTTGGTTGAGCTTGCTTAGTTTCTTGTTGCCGCCATTGCTTGAGAACGGATTCCAGTTTCCCCGCAAATCTCGGCAAGGTGCAGACCAGCTGGCAGGATCCGGGCTGGGGCTCAAACACGGGAGGAGAAACCCTGCATGCCAGGCTCTCTAATAGAGTAGTCTGGTGTTTCTCTTCATGTCTCTTCTTTCTAGCCCCATCAGTCTTACCCTGCAGCATTCAGCTGCTGCATGCAAACTCCCAGCTTCATCGCAGCCCTGTATGAGCCCATCCTTTCTTATACATCTAATTAAAACTGGCAAATACTCAGACCACAAAGAACAGTCTTATGCAGAGGAAACAGATTCCATATGTTAGACTGATGTGCACATGGATGGGTTTGTGTGTGATAAACGGCCTCCTTTAATAGAGAAGCACCAGCCTTAGCACCAGGTCCCGCAGAAAGGCCTCACTCGCTCTGCTGCACCTGGACTTGGCATGTAGAGAACTGGGTAAATCCCGGTCCTGTTCTGCTGGCAAGAGCATCACTCCACCTTAGCGAGCGGGGACTCTGCCACGCTGCAAGGTGTCCACGAATCCTGCGTTCTGCGTCCGCAAACGAGCCGTGCCCCGAATTCACCGACTTGGGATCTTAATCTGACGTTGGGTGGGAACGTTTCCGAAGGAAGACGTCCCTCCGCTCAGCTGGAGACGCGGACCTCGAAGTCCGAGAAACTTTGCAGGCGCTCTGGCCCCTCCTCTGTCTTTCCCACATTGCTGACACTTGCAAGTTTGGTGAATGGTTTTGTGCACGAGGCACTAGACTGCAGGCCGTGTTTGTCAGATGGAAGCATTATCGAGGTGTTTCCTTCTGCTATTAATAAGATTGTCAGCACTCCTTTCTGTTCTGAATAAGTGGAGGAGCGCGGATACGGCAGCCAGAATGGGAAGCTCACTCTTCTTAATTAGCACTAATGCAGTGAAGGTTGTTTTCTGGCCCTGGCAGAGGAGAATAGTAATTAATATGGCAGGGAGACAGTGAGGAGACAGACGGAGAGTTCAAGGCCAGCATGTGTGCCCCTGACCCGGGGGTCAGTGGAGAAGGGGGGCCGTGGGCCGGCAGAGCTTGCATCTATAGGCCACTGAAGACAATAGCCTGGTTCCCACAGGGCTGGACAAAGCTACCGCTGTATTTCTGCAATCACAGCTCACAACTGCTGCATTACAAATAAATTCTGCCCTTCCTCTTCCTTAACGTGACCGGCTTTTCTGACCCCCAATTTAGGTGCTTTTTGTGTCCTAATGAACGACTTTCTTCACACTTCTAAACACAGCCTTAGGGGTCTGTCCGCCTCTCGATGCGCATGTGTGCCTCCACATTAACGCTAATGGGAGCTACGTCTGCAAAGCAAACAGCCAGAGGAGAATGGCCGCCTTCGTCTCTCCACCTTCACGCTCAAACTCTCCTCCTGGCACCAGGCAGAATTTCTCACGGAGCCTGGGACAGGCCTGGGGGATGAGGTGGGGTCAAGGGGGGAGGTCTCGTTTTGCTCCAAAAGGGCAGAATATTCCTATGGGGCCACCTGGGCTAGTTATCCCAATATCACGAATGGAAAACGCACATCAGGGGTAGCATGGCCGAGCGGGAGCGCGCCTGCCCAGGTGAGCGCAGGACGTGAGCAGGTGTGCGTGTCCCTGGGTGAAGATGCCCGTGTCGCTTAGGAGTGGCGCAGGGTTGTCACGAATGAAAACCTTCCTGTGAGCAGAGCTGCTCTGCCCCGCGGTCCCAACGAGGAGCCCGGGGCCTCCTCATGTGCGTTCTCCACGTTTGCGAAGCGCCGTTTGCTTTGGGATTAGGACTTTTCAGCGATCTCTTCTGTGTCGGGCGCGCGCATGCTGCCGCCAGCTTGCAGTTTTAACGTATTGGGAAGAAAGGCCACAAAGGGGAGAGGGAGCGGGCACACCCACGCGTGACCCGTTCCCTGCCGCTCCCAAGAGTTCGTGCCTGTTGAGAGCCAGGCGAAATGCTCAGTTGTCCGTTTTTCTCTCATTTTGCTAAAGTTTTTCTGCATTATAAACAGCTCCTATCCGAGTATTGACGTTTTCCCCAAAGACGAGGTGGTGGGAAGAGCACCCCCAAACACGCGGGGTAGAGAAACGCAGCTGCTGTTTCAGTTATGCAGTCACACCTGCATGTGCGTGTTCAAATCTTGCGTGTGTTGTACAATGGGCTGTGATGCACGCGTGCAAGGAGGGGTTGCATACGTGTCACCTGTGTTGGCTGCACTTCTAGTTCGATCTCTGGCTATCACGGTACCTCCGAGGAGCAAGGAGCTCGTTGGCCCTGCCCGCCGCGGCCCACGTGCTCCCTGGTTGGCGCGGGCAGCTTTTTCCAGTCTGACCTAATTCCTCTCCCTGCAAGACCTCAGTCGGAGAGAACGGCTTCTCCTTCTGCTCCCCGCCGCCTGCCCCCGCCCGTCTTTGCACGGTTTGCGGGTGGTGCTTTCTCAGTGTCTCCTTGGCCCCTTTCTCTCTCATTAACTCTCCGTGGCTCTCGAGGGCCGTTCAAAGAGGAGTTCACTTACATGAAAGGGCTCGCGGTGACCTCCCCCTACATACATATGCAGACGTGGTCACTTAGGAGACTGACACGTGATTAATTGGACTAGCCAGATTGCGAGCACAGCCTATGGTTTGGGGCACGCTCGTTTGTACCCTCCGAACCAGGTGACCTGGGGCCGACACGCGTGGCCAGCTGGCACTTGCCACTCCGCTCCAGGCAGTAGCCAGCAAGCGCAGGTGCGGCCCCGCGGTGCCAGGGAAATTTGGAGCGCGCGTTTCATTTAAAATGCCGATCGCTACCCGGACGGTAGAAATGGAAGGATCCCGCAGAAAGCGACTTCCCAGTAAATCGCAGGGTTTGTCCAGACGCTGAGACTTGTCATTTTAGCTAGTAGGGAGGTCAGCCAAACCCCGAGAAGGAGATTTGCCCAGGTTCGTGGGAGCCAGACAAACCAGATAAACGGGAGAGCCGCAAGATTTACTCCTTAAATGTGCCAATAAAAAATGGTTTAGCAGAGGAATTGACTTCCTCAATTAGATGGCCTTGAAATCACCTTTTTAAAAGCTCGGCAGTATTTAAAATACTGAAGAAAAGCAGTAAGTGGTGCGGCGATGCCTTTGTGTATACAGAGCAGCATCCCTGAACTGAACTTGGTAAACTGCGAGAGACCCGTGTTACCCGACCTGCCGATACCTCTTTCAATATTTAATGATCAAATAGAGGTAACTCCATTTGTACTACCAAAAAAAAGAAGCAGCAGCAAACCCCGAGGTTATTTTTAGATTTCTGCCCATAAAAAATGTGACTGAAAACATGAAGCTGATCTGATTACTGGATGGAGCAGCACCAGTTTTTTCCTGGAAGTTTTTGTTGTTTTCTTGATTGCATTAATTATCTTGTTCGATCCCTGAACGAAGAAATGAAATGCTCAAATTCCACCTACGAATAAACGGTGCACGGGCACACCTGGGAGCAAAATGTGTAGCTCCGCTCTCGCTGAACCG
>NW_005842804.1:433791-436050 GCF_000455745.1 Alligator sinensis
CCGCAGCCCCGCGAATGCATCTTTCTGATGGGAAAAGTAATCTCTCGGTTTGATTTCGTCCCCGCTCTGACTTTGGAGTGATGAATCCAGGCTGCTTTCCTCCTGGCTGGCAGAGGATTTGTCTGGCTGGTGAGTGTGTTGTTGTTCTTGTTCTTCGAGCTGACGTCCTTATTCACTAGATAAGAGAAATCATGAACCTGATCCTTCGTTGCTGAGCGGCCTGTGACGGGGGGCCGCCGTCCCTGGAGGAGGGATCGTTCCTCCCCGCCCGCCCCCACGTCGATGCGAGCAGCACGGGTATCGTTCGGTCTCATCCTGTCCATCGAGACCCGGGCGGACGCCAAGGTGCTCGCGGCACCTCGGACCGGCGTTGAAGTAGGGTCAAAGAAGGTGAAGAGGCAATGGGCTATCCATTAAGCAACCTAAGGCATTTGGATTTGTGCCCGATCAGCAAACTCTAAATCATTATATCCCAACTGGGGGATTTATGGCAGAATTACAAAGATGATAATTTATTTCAGCTCTTATGCTTAGAATTTTTTTCTCTTTTGATTTTTATCGGCAGAGAATGTTTTACACTTTTTAAATGCGTGTCACAATGAGCGAGAGCGTTAGATGTTGCTTGTAAAAGAGACGTAATATAAAATATATATATCATTTGAAGAAACCATTCTGTAGGCTTTAACCAAAGACCTTAATTTTTTAAATGCCTAGGCAGCATCTCTTTATATTTTGCTAATTGTATGCAGATATGAAAATCGCACGTACTAAATATGTGTAATATTATAAATAGTATTTAAAAATATCACTTATAAAATACATTAGCCGTGTCAAAATATCAATTCCTGCACAAAATTGGTTTTAAGAAAAATAGCTAATCATAGCACCCTGTGAAAACAGCATTTTCTAGTATCATTTAATTTTCCAGTACAAGCAATTTGGGCAGCTATTTCACTTTGCTCCATTCATTCCTGCACTGGTATCAGTTGACTTCATACCAAAAAGCTATAAATGATTTAAATGGATTAGGTTTAATTAGGTAAATTAATGGTTAAGCACATTATATACAAACCTGTTCTATTTTTACAACTTTTACTCTGATAATTTAGTGCCAGAATAGCATGTACCCGAGCAAAATTGCAATGCAGCAAAGTAGATTAATTGGGGGGGAAAGATGACAGTTGCTGGGATGAAGCTGGGCGAGTCCTCAAACCTGCGCTCGCAACATAATCTCTGCTGTTTTAAAAATATACCCGAACAGTTAGCAGAGATCAGCTCGATAATCCCGGGATGATATTACCATTGGAAGGCATTGCTTGCCGTGTCCCCCCGCCCGCCCCGGAAGCGGTCAGGATGTTTCCGTGTCTCTGTTAAATGTTAAGCAGCTTTTGGAGGCAGCGCGACGTACGCCCTGACCATTACGTAGCCTCGTGCTGTTCGCCACCCCCAGCAACAAGATTTGTTCCCATTTCTTGCGGGCCTGGCTTCTTGGAAACCCCCTCTCGCCTGGCGGAGAAGTGCTGAAGCCACGTCTTTCAGCTTTCACCCGGGGGAATGGGGCACTGTCTTCTAACGGCTTGGCCGTGGGATTGGGTCCCTCGCTCTGCCACTAATTCACTGGGTGACTTTGGCAAGTCACTTAGGGGCCGTGTTGTGCCGGCTCTCGTGCTCGTGGGATCGCTCGTGGCAGATTTGAATGCAACGGCTCGTATGACTGACGCTCTTGGCGTGCGGGCGGGCTCTGCACCCGCTTGCAAAGGCCCCAGTTCGTGGCTGCCCGCGGAGCAGATTCTGCCTAGGTAGCCCGGTGGTCTTCTCTTTGCGTCTTGCGGCTTCACGCTAGATGACGCCGTGCTTTGTTGCTCAGGGATTGCAAAAGCGCCGTATTGATAAAAGGAGGCTTTGCAAGGAGTGACAGTTTTCTAACATGACGATTAATGGCAGCTGAGAAGTTTTCCAATTTAGAGGGGAGCGTGCACAATAGATTGATGCACTGGATATGAAGTGCTACAAAAGAGGCTTTCAGTTTGCGAGCAATGCTTAAACAACCTCCCCTTGCAGAAAATGTAAGTGATATTCCCCAAGAAGTTGGTGGTTGCCGTTAGTTAACAACTGGTTTCTTAGTTAATGGTCCAAGGTGCATTAATATGCAGTTAGTGCTCCAGTCAGCCTGCGCGATCATTTGATTTCAAGTGAACTAGTGCTGATTTAATTGTTGTTCAGCTGGGTGCGGGGCAGCGACACCCTTAAAGCAGAAGG
>NW_005842804.1:436082-436330 GCF_000455745.1 Alligator sinensis
GCCTGTCTTTTTATCATGTTTAGGCTTATAAAATGGGAAACGAAGATCTGAAATGCTTCGCTCCCTATGGTTGAGTGCACCTAACCTTAAAAAATAAAGCTCTGACATCATCGCTTCATCTTGTTTTTCAAAAACGGAAGCCTGTTTGACTCTACAACCAGACCTTTTCACTGCAAGACAGGGACGTGGGCAATCGCGTCGCTGCGCGCCGAGGTGCGCGTCGAAATCTGCAAAGGGAAAGATCGGGG
>NW_005842804.1:436361-474352 GCF_000455745.1 Alligator sinensis
GATTTATTAATAATTGATCCTTGCCGTAGACTGCGTCCATCCGGCCTTCTGCAAGCTGCCCTTTGCCAAGTGCCTTTGTGTGAGAATTAGCCCGTTTGGTCAGCGAGAGCTTTGTCGTTCCTGCTCGCCATCGCTGCAGAAAAACCGCGCACGTTTCCATGCGTTTGCACCGAGTGACATTTCGCCACGGGCGGATCCAGAGCCTGTTGGACGTGGCGGGAATCTTCCGATTTAGTTCATCGGGCTTTGCATACAGCCCTCATTTCTGCAGCAAAACCTCGCCGCGCGCTGACAGCAGCGTGTCCGGTTTCGGAGCCACCTCATGTCCCGGTGCCAAGCTCAGAAAAATGTAGGTGAGATGGCAAAGTAATTTTTTTTCCCCCACCCAGATCTGTGCATTAGAAAATGCTTCCTATGATGTCGAACGCAACACCGACCCTGCTTTTCTCTGGAGGAATCTGGTCTGTTTGAGGCTTTTAGAGCGAGGCCGTGCAGTTAATGCCCCTGATCTTTCTCGCCCCGCAGAGTGACGTGGACGTGGAGTATTAGGGTTAAGGAGGGGAGAGCCGGCGGTCCTGCCTCTGCTCCTCTCATCGCCTATATTGCCTGGCGTTGTCGCTTCAATGCTGTTTTAATGTCATTCTGGGCAGGGAGGAGGGGGGGAATTTTGTTTTGTAATTAAATAATCTCTGGATTATTTTCAGTCCATCAAATACAATTGCGTGCTACCTAAATATGGCTGAGTGAACAAAAATCCCACTCCCAGGCTGTGATGTGGCCGGCATAAACGCGCTCCACGTCTGTGCGCCAGGCCCACTTCTGCATTTTCGGTGCCGTCTTTCAGTTGAAAAAATGAATTTGATTTTACGTAAATGTGACCACGTTCAGTGACCACATCCTGGTATCGGACAAAGTATCCATTTCATCATGAATTAGACATTTTAAATATGCAAACTTCCCTCTTCCTCCCCCTGCCCCCTTTAGAGTTGTTGGATTGCAACGACGGTTGTGCAGTTTTCTTCGAATCTGAAAACTGAAATAAAAAAGATCGCCCGTGCAGAGGCCTTTCGGATGACCTTGGGCCCGTTGCCCATTGGCGTGGCGAATTGTAAACCCCGAAGTTGGCGTCTCCTGACTTTGCACCACTCTTTGAACCTGCCCTGCCCCTACGCGTCTCCCTGGGCCCTTGCAGCCGGTCGGAGGGGCGGACGCCCGGCGTGCCGGAGACCGGGGAAGGCCCTTCCACTCCGCGCCAGATGGATGAGCTTTGCAGTCTGGCTCCACGTGAGGTGGGCGCAAAACCCCCGAAGTCTGACTTCTCCGCAAAGGAAAACTAAATTGCTAACTAAAAGAATAAAAGGTCAGGATCCGCTGTTTTAGTCTTTCTGTTTGATTTTGATGTAACTTGGCTTTGGTGCTTTGTATTGTGTTCCGAGTCAAAAGAGAAAGTAAAACAAAAGGAAGAAGCGAGAAATGCAAGGTTTCGTTCTGAGCCTGTTTAGATGATGGGTTTTGCCCCCGTGCAGCCCCGGTGATGCCGACACAACCGCGTGATGTGTGTCAGGTGAGGGAAAAGCACAGCAGAAAGCGGTCGTGCCCCTGGATCCCGCTCCTCGTTGTCCGAGCACCGCCCGCGGTCTGGACAGGGGAGCGGGATGCTGACTGCCTCCTCGGCCTTGGACGTCGGCGGTTACTTGGGCAAACCCAAATCAAAGCCCCAATCCTGCAGGCGCTGCTCCGAGCGGCAGGTGTGTTCTCCCCGTTATAATCCTGGCCTAGGATCGTTTTCTCGGCATCTATTTTTGATGGCGGCTACAACAATAGACTCATGTTTCCTCTGCGTCTCTTCCAATCTGAGACAGTTTAATGCGGTAGTGCCTACAGGGGCTTGGAAAGAGCAGTCATATTTTTGGCTAGGCCGCATTCTTTCATCCGTGCAGAAAGATCAGCTGCATTTACTGGCTTTTACTTTTAGAGCTTTTCCTGTCCCTTAGTCGCTCTCCCGTGGAGTGAGTCTCCCATCCCTTTCAGAGGAGAAGGGTGCATTTTACTCATCTGCTTTTTGTTTTGCCTAAGCCTCTGGGACTCGCAGGAGGGGGAGGGATTGATAAAAGCAAAGCATTTTGCCATAAAAAGAAACGAAGAGGGCAATGGAAGGCCATTTGTGTAATTCCCCAGGCTGCGTCTCTTTGAAAGCGAAGGTCTGGCAGAGTCTGCATAACCGCTGAGTTTGGAGCTCCCGTGTTGTTTTACCGTGTGCAGGATGTCCTTGCTTATACATTAAAGAATAAAGGCGCCTTAACCCGTCTTGCTTTTTTGCAGCATTGTTTGGTAGCAAGTTGGTGCAGTGGCATTTCCAACCGGAAAGAGGTGTCAAATGCACACCCCTCGCCATCAGAAATGCCAGTCTGCCCATGCATTTATACAGCGTGCGAGTTTGTCTGCAGGCCTTACCCGCCTGAAAGGTTTATTGGCATAGAAACAGAGCTCGGCGCTGCTCAGGAACGGCCTCGTGGGCGTGGGAAAACTGAGATGCAGAGAGGGGATGTCGCTGGTCCCAGGGCAGGTTTCGGTAGCCCGACTTCCCACACCCGTCCGTCCCGCTAGCCAAAGCCAGGCCGTTGAAGGAACGCTGTTCTCGGGTGAACAGACAAGTGATGGTTTGGAGGCGTCTTCTCTTCCCTTCAGACCTAAAATTGTTCTCTGCCTTCGCTTGAATGCCCAAATACTGCATGAAAGGGGAGCTGCTTCCATGAGGCTCCTTTCGCAGAGGCGACGTGAAGCTAGCGGTGCTGTTGTTGGCCGTGGTGAGGAGATGCCAGAGGGAGTCTTCTGTGATTTCTTTTTCTTCTGTCTTATTTTCCTTCTCGTGATTTGTGAGACTTTTTGGACACCGCACCCAGTGCTCGGGGACTGCTGGGTCACGCCGTGTGTTTAAACACCAGCGGGAGGAGGAGGTCGGATGAGAAGGAAGATGCTCAGATCATCTGGGAGCACCGCGCGGCTCAGAGGCAGGGCGATGGGGGAGCGTGGAGGCGGTAGTCGGGCGAGGCGTGTGAGCTGGCGAGGCAGGCCTCACGAGAAGGACCCGAGGAGCTCAACATCAAGCTTGTAACTCAGTTCAACGTGAAGCGCGACAGCCATCGGGGAGGAAACTTCCTCGGGAGCGAGATGTCGCGATGGGCAGGGCTTCCTCCAGGTCAGCTGAGCAGGTTTCCGTGCAGATAGGGCAGCCTAGAAAGCTTTGCAGCCGTAAAGGCCAATGCAATTTGGGATGGCGTTGCCCCCGAGTGCCAAGAGATGCAACCCGCTCTCCGCATGCCGCGTTGCGGCCCCACCTCGAATAGCGAGCTCAGTTCTGAGCACCTCGGCAGTAGAAAGGTATTGATAAACTGGAGGGAGATTAGGGAAGAGCAACAAAAAGGATTAAGGGGCTGAAGGGATTGATTTATGAGCAAAGATGAAAAGAGCTAAATGCGCACAGCTCGGCAGAAACAACCATGGGAAGGCACGATAACAGTCTACAAATATTTGAGGGACGTCAGCACAAGAGGCTGATCCTACATCCCTCCTTTGGTATTTCAGCTAAATCCGAAGGATCTTGGTACGAAGTCTGCAGAGTGGGGCCCCAAGAGCAAATGAAACGTAGCAGCGAGAGCATGAGAAGAGGAGGGGTGGGGAAAACGAGGTTGACCATCAGAGGCAACGTCCTGATGTTGATTTGCCAGAGGTTGTCGCGTTATCCCTGAAGGCATGGACCTTTAAAACTGGTCTGAAAGGAGCCTGGAGCAATCCTGCAAGGGCAAGGTGATAACGTGGCTCATCTACTGAGACCCTCCCTGTGACCTAGCACTGGAGGCCTGAACACCTGTATGCGTAGCCGAGAGCGGAAATTCGACCTGGGTTTTCTTCTGTAACTCTAGGCGCGCCCGGCTCAGGATATCGCAGCGTAGGAAAGAGTAGGAAACTGTTTAATCCAACAACCAAGGGGGAAGATTCAGGTTTCCCATTGGGAATAGCAAGAGCCCCAGCATCTGGATTATTTTAACAGTGGGTGTGTTAGACTATCCGTATGATGTTATGTTGGAGAAATCAGGGATCGCTGGCTCTTCTCCTAGCACGCGGCGCTTGCCGCTGCCTCTCTAGGAGTCGTAGGCCTCGATGGAGTTGCTTGCAGGGCCCTGTCCGAGGGACACTTTCTGAGTGGAGGCAGAGGATTTCATTGCCGTCTCTCCATCTTCAACGGGTCGAGCCATTTCCTCTCCTTTCAAAAAGACTCCAAATAAACATAAATCTCTCTCCAGCTCTGACAGCCCACAGTCATCTGTTTACCAAAATAAACTTTAAGCATACATTGAAAAATAATTTCTAGTGAAATATGCATCCCCATGGCATTCAAGCCTGGTATTTAATGCCTTTTTTATGGTTAATAATGCATCAAAAGCATTTCCAGTCTTGAGCTGTCATTACATCACATGCATGATGTGCTGGGCCCCTTTCAGTGACTGAAAAACTTGGAGTCAGTTTTTATTTTTAAAAGTACTAATACATGATTACCAAGACCTACGTCTCTTTATCTGTATCTTTTAATAAATTGGTTGCTTAAATAGATCAGTCCATCGAAAATGCCTACAGAAGGGCTAATTTTAAGTACATAGAGAGGCCGTGCATATAACAGCCACAAAATGTGCTTATCAGAATCGCTTTTCTGCTGTGGCGTCTCTGCCTTTTTAGGTTTTCCTGGAGTGAAATCACACTCGTACAGACGCAGGTTCCTGGGACCGTCCCCTTCGTGCTCCCGAGAGACCGAAGAACATCCTTTCCTGTCCTTGCAGTGTTTTGTAGCCCTCGGGGGAATCCCTCTTTCCAGACACACAAGGGCTCTTTCCTTTCCAGGATCTTCAGGTTAACAGGCACAGCTGGCGAACGGGGAGGTGTAGTGGCCGTTCTGGGGTCTTCCAGCTCATGCAGGTCGAATGTTTCTGCCCAGGTCCTCAAACACAGAAGTATTACTATTACACGCTTACCAGAGCGGGTGGCACTCGCGCTGCACCAAGCCCGCGGGGGGTCAGGTCGGCTCCCCTCGCTGGGTTTGACGGCGAACAAGACTGGCGCCGTCGGAGCCTTCTCCCCAGGCCGGGCGGGCCGTGCTCCGGTCCCGTACACGCTGATCGGCGTGTCCCGGGCTGCGGGGATCGGTCCAGCCCGTCCAGAACCAGGGCTCCGTTTTGTTCAGATGCGGCACGGACTCCGTGGACCCTGAAGAGTTGGAGAAGACCAGGGTGAACGAAGGGAAGAGATGGACCACGGAGATGCCTGCTGCCATGTACAAATGCACACACACACACACGTGTTTTTGGTTCATAGCTTTTTGTACTATATCCATCAAGGCCCAGACTTCCCCTGGGCCCAGTTGTCATGTGTTGGCTGCTTTCTGGGAGGACTCGCAGCAGGCATGCGGGTGTGCTAGCAGCCGTCCAGGCCTTTGGTTTTAATATCGAGGGCTTTGCTCCGGTCTGGTTCATGGCACACGTCCCTCTATGCCCCCTTCACTACCCACTCTGCTTCTGCGTCTCTAATCTGCTGAGATTTTTTTAAAGAAACATTTCACCGATACCCAAGTGCTAGGTGCGTTCCTTGTAGACAGCTGTGGTGGTGTTCGCGTGCGAGTGTTTGACTGCACAGTCCTTGCTAGATGTCAGAGCAAGTCTCTTTTGCAGTAGGGAGGTGCAGCTCTGCTAATAAATACTTATGAAATAGCTACTTTGGGGGGCTCTGTTGAAAGAGAGAGAAAACGATGGGCATTAATACATGGCCAGGGCGTGCACATGCGTGCAGTGTCACGCAGGTGTACATGGGATGCATTCAGACGTGCACGGGCACACATGGACTCAGGACACGCTCGCTCGCTCGCTCTCCTTGGCTCTCTCACACACGTGCATATTGCAAAGCTGGTCTAATGTTAATGTTTCCAGGTCAGAAGTGACAGGATATTGCAGAGGGCCGGTCACTTAATGAACCCCTGTGGGACCAGCCTCAGTTACTAACAATTTCTCTCCAACTCATCAAGCAGGGGAGTCGCAGCCCTCGCTGTTTCACTCCATCACTTCCCTCCACTGCCTTTTCCGCCTGAGCCTCCTGCTCACTCCGCACAAACAAACCAATTATCGCCGAAGATGCAAATTGGGCCCCTTTTCCACGAATGCCCCTGCTTCAGTTTTCCACTCGCCTCCCAAATCAATCCTGGGCGCTTGCAAACACACGTTGTCACTCACGCACACCCACAAATGTGCCCACGTTCTTCCAGGCAAGCCTATACACGAACAAACAAGCTTACGCTTGCGTTCACAGATGCACAGTGTAGGCTCAGAAGAGGACGCCACCCTGGCGACATATGCAAGTGTGTGTGTGCGCGCGCACGTGGACTTGTAAAAACACTCGCACGTTTTCGAGTTGGTGGCACTCTCCAGTGCTGCCTTTTCCCTTTGTTTCATTCAGAGGTAGTGTCCTGCCTTCACGTCCCAGAGACATAGTGCCAAATGCACGTGTAGTTACCTGTGCAGATGAGGCTCACGTGCCACGTGGCACACAACAGGGCGTTTTTGAAGGCTCACCTGGGACTTTAACTTTTGAAAACTTGTGACAGTCTACCTTTCAGCTGGTGCATGAAGTGACAGCGGCGATGAGCTGAAATCCTTCTCCGTCGAACTATGGAACCGTGTCCCGGTTGAAATATTTGTGTGTGGAAGTTTGGTCATTTCCATGATTCAAGTACGGAAGTCGGATGGACTGATACGACCAAGTCCTCCAGCAAGCTCAGCCCAGCCATTCTCATTCCCACTTTTAGGAACATATTCACTTGCGGGTGCAAGCAGTTCAGCCTAAATATGAGGCACTCCCCTATTTCAAAGAGGTAAATAGCTGAGCACTTCTGCTAGCGCCCACATGTGATCGTTCAAACAAAGCTCCAGGGCCCTTTATCAAGAATTTATTTTTTATTTTGGAAACAACACCCCTTTCGTATCCACGCCTGGGCGCGCAGCCTCCTGGCAGGACCAGCTTAGCATTAAGGACGCTGGCAGCTCCCAGTCACCCACTGAGGGTTCAGCCGGTGCTGCCACCGAGCAAGGAAACATAAAAATTAGAGGCAGCGTGAGGAAATGCCTCTTGATGCTCTTGTCCCATATTCACAGCTGGTGTCCGCACAAGTCCTTGTTCGCTAACCTACCATTCCACGTGCTCCAGTCGCATTCCTGGAGAGACGTGAAGGCCTCCCCATGGAAACCTGCTGTGCGTGTGCGAGCCGTTCCAGCGAATCCTGCTCCAGACCCCAAGGGGTCTGCGGTCCACGGTTTCTCACTCCTACTCCCTCTGCACTATTGATAGCCCTGTTATCTGCAGCTGTATTCAGACAGATACGTCGTCTGAAAGTCATAATTAGGCCGATGCTATAGTGACACATCACTCAGACACAGGAGCCTCCAACGCAAACCAGAGCACTCAATTCAGCTCTGGGTAGCCACGACCCACTCAAGCATGGCAGGAGGCAGACTGAATGCTTTAGTGCATTACAGCTTGTCAATACCCCTGAATAAACTAATCAACCCATTTGCACCTTTATGAAAATGCATTTCGGAGTCAATGGAATCGATGCAGTCGGCACAATCGGGGAGACGTTGGATGATAGAGGGGAGCAAACCAATCGAGTCCTTAAAACAAAAGGGAAACGAGCAGGCTTTAAACCTTGGAGGTTTTTTGCCGAACACTAAACCTACATGAGAGTGCTTCTTGCTGGCTGTGTCCTGGCAGGACGTGCCCGGCTCTTGCTCTGGTTCAGACATGAGTCGTCCCCCTGTTCTCTGGCTTGGTCCTCCAGACTGAGGCCTGGGACAAGGCTATTGCTCGTCCCCCAGCATTTAAATGGGAATTGTCCCTTATCTAAGCAATTGGTGGTTTCTAGGACCAGTATTTACCCAGCCCTTGGAGCGACGATCCTCATGGACTCCTGCACTGCTTCACCCACGGTCCCATTGGCGTTCTCTGTGCTCCTTCGAGGGGAGCCCTATTCGTTTGCTTCTGAGACCGTTTGATGCCGGTAGGAGATGGGCTAAGCTTCAGTCAGCTGGGAGTGGCTGTGCGACGCTCTCGCACGTACACTAAATGGAGTCAGTCATTGGAGAAATCTTTGCTCCTGCCCCATATTCCTTGCATGAAAAGACTGGCAGGAGAAGGACATTGCGCAGAACCCCTTCCTGGCAGCTCCAGGGAAAGTTAAAGGGAGGGAAGGGGTTAACCACTTATGTAGACATATCTATTCATATGTTTAAAATATAATAAAATACATATATTTCTGTTCTGAGACTTGTGTATATTCATCATAGTATCCCATCAGAGTAAGGGGGTGCTGCTGTTGAGCAAGAGAGTCTGCACAGTCATTAAACCTGCCTTGGGTTGCTGCCGCGGACAGCAAGGTCTTGCAGCGCGGCACTAGTGTCACCTCGGGAAGCTGCGTTCTGAGCGCACATTTGTACATGGTTGGTTTTATTTCTTTTTTAAACAACTTGTTGGTGTTTTTCTTCCTCTTTGCTGCAAGTGCACTGGGAGTTGCACTCCCTCCCCTTTTTCCAAGGGAAATGAGAGAGGGCACAGCTGTCTCTCTCCACCTGTCAGTCACCACGAAAAATGTGACTTTAGAAGATTCCTGTGCCCAGGAGTTACGACATGTCGGCTCTCTCGAAAAAGCCTCTCTCCCACAGGCTGTCCGTCTGCGTGGGTTTCTTTCGCAGGGTGAAAACTGTACGTGCCTCTCAGAAATGGTCTTTGGAGGAGACACGTTAGACATGTTGTACTTACCGAGCAACGGAGATAATATTCTCCTTGTGAAAGTGAAGCATGAGAAAGGTCCAAGTCCCGGTAGCATTTTAGCTGCATTACCACAGAGGGGTAGGTCTCATCCTCTTCAGACTCGGGGCACTCCTTGTCAGGCTTGAGGCCCCCTTCATAGTTTTTGTGGATTGAGGGGCACCCCGTTTCAAAAACCAAGTTATCCATTAGGATGTGTGCCACCGTGCAGGGGGTCGGGGGAGCAGCCAGGCAGGGAGAGCTTGAGCTTGCCCTTATCTCCTCGCACCTGAAGCCGGAGCCTGCCTCTGTTTGCTCATCTCCTCTCACTTCCAGGGGTGCCTTCAAAGGGTCTCGGGAGACCCAGTTGAGAATCGCCCTCTGGAAACTCCAGACAGCTTTTGAGGTATGTTGTATATGCATAGGGCAAGCGCCCAGACCTGTCCCTAGGAGCTTGCAAACTAACGAGAAGAGACAAGGTGGGATGGAAAGAAAGACTAGGCAGGCCAGAGGTAGGGAGCCAACGTCCTGAATGATTAAGGCCCCAGTTCTGCAAAGACTGGCACATATAATTGAACCATATGACAAATAGACTGCTTACATCCTTGGAGCTTAAATACGTGTGTAACTTTGGCAGATTCAGAGCCTAAGTGATTTGCCCGCATCGTGCAGCGAGTCTGTGGCAGAGCTGGAAGTAGATGCCAGATCTCTTGAGGCTCAGTCCCAGCACAAGATGGTTTGTGTTCTCTCCATCAGGAGTAAATTGCAGCTTGTACGATCTTGTCGTCACTTCTCTTGCTTGCCATGTTCACCGTGTACTCAGACATAGCACGTCTTCTTGTGGAGACAAGGCTCGAACGCCCTCCGGAAGCAGTGGGAAGCTCCCCAGCACTTGTGATCCAATTTGTGTGAATCTGTCCCTACGTCGGGGCATTTTCTGACGTGGGACACCGGTCGGTAGTGTCTGCTGAAATCAGCAGCCCGCTCATGTTAGTAAGTACTTGATGGACCGTGCCCGTAGCTTGTGAGTGGGTCCTGGCAGGGGCAGTGCTGTCTTCTCTGCCTGGAAAGCACCGTTCACCAGGATGGCACTATTAAATCATGTGAACGCCGCGCTGGGGGGCATGTTTTGTTGGAGGTTTTGCTGGTGACACGGTACTGCCCAAAGAATGAGGTTTTCTGACATTTGAAAGACCATCTCTCACTTCAGGCTGCTTCTGCACTGGAGATGGCAGGTACCAGCCTGAGGTCCAGTAGCCATGTGCCTCAGAAACCTGCTGCAGAAAGGGCTGACTGGAGACGAGTCGCTCTGTCGGTAGTGAAATTTCTATTTTAATGCAATTTTACAGACCCTGATTCCCTGTCCCTTAACTGCAGCTTGTTATTTCTGGCATTAGAGGGTAAAAAAAATAGCTCCTGGGCATGTGACACTATTCACAGGCCTTTAATGTCAGAAATAATGATCATGTTAAATTGGAGCTCATTACAACGAAATGAGACCTCATTGAGCCCTCTTTTTGGGGGGTTGTTTAATGATTTTTCGTTTTCTTTTTTTTTTCTTTCTAAGTGGCTCCGAATTAGTATACTGGGGGAGAAGCTGGGGCTTGGGTGGCAAATTTAAATTACAAGAAATGTATACCTTTAAAATGTAAGAAAAAGGCTTGATTTTTCCACTGTTCTCACCAAATACTCTGTTCCTTTGTTACATTTTCAGTTATAGAAATTTCTTGAGCCTCTTAAAGCCACTAATAATAGTCGTATCTAAGGCAGCTACAAAACACATTTAGGACTTTATTTCAAGCCCTGCTTTTCCTATAATGAACATGAGGACTCCATTTTCTGATTTTTCTAATTGAATTCAAAAGACCGAAGCTACCTCCTGTGACAGCAGCATGGTGGTAGGTGCGAGGCTGTGGCAGCGCCCGCGTGTCTCCTTCCAGGCCGTGCCGTGCTCCAGCCCACGCCGAGAGCCGCGTGCACGAGCCACCCTGAGCCCGTATGCGGAGCCACGAGCTCCTGCCATGACCTGCCGAGCATTGAGAGGATTCGTAGTGCTAGGAAAGGATGCTTTACCCTATTTTGTGGCATCCCCTCTGAACTTGCCACGGGGCCGGCCATAAAAACATCTCAATTTCCTGCTCTCTGCCCATTTTTTGCCTTCTCCAGTGGTTTTCCATCAACTTCCCCATCAGATTTAAACTCTTTTTTCAGACAATTAGGGCTCTACTCAACTCTGCCTCTGCCTGCGTCTCATCTCCTGCCTCGGTCCCTGCCGTCCAGCAGCCTGACTTCTCTTGGGGTTTTGACTGTGTCCTATTCTTCCAGTTCTTGTTGTGCTGTCGCATTCATCTTCCAAGGATCCCGTGTGCTATTTAACCGACGGCTTCACGCCCATTCCAGGTGCGCATAAAATGGGCTCAAAATATCCTACAACTGGACGGAGAACTGTGCACCGCAACTCAAGCGCCCTCTTTGCCTTCTTTTCCCCCTTGCACCCTGCCATCCCGCCGGTGCCACGAGATTACGCACTCCTCCGGACACGAATGGGGGGTGTTTGCTCATAAAAGGCCTGCCCGCTGATTGTGCGGCAGTGGGATACGGCGTTGGGGTTGTGTTGCCATTGAGATCGTTTTCTTCGACAGCTGCTTTGACCAAATCACCCCCTTCTCAGCATCCCACTGCTTCCCCTCTTCTCTGCCAGCCCAGACACAAGCTCTTGGTCTTCCAAGCCCTTTGTGGCCTGTCTGTGCAGACGCTACCTGTCATCTCCCTCTTCCAGCTGACCTGTGGGGCCGGCCTTCTCCATCGCCTGCCACGTTTCCAAACGGGCCTCTCTGCCTCCCCCAGGACAAGGAGCTCCCAAGAAGCATCCTCGGCCCCGCTTTAGCGTTCGTTCTTCCCGTCTCTCCTCGCATCTCTCCTTTTCCACGTTGCCTCCAAAGAATGGGCAACAGGCAGGCAGCTGGTGGGCTGAGGGTCATCGGGGCCAACACTTGCACCGCGTCCTTGTTCTCCTCATTTTCTGCGTCCGTCCTTTTGTCTCCTACCATAGGTTGCAAGCTCTTTAGACGAGGACGGTCCTTTTGTTCAGCCCCTTGCACATGGGGTCTGAATCCACGATCGGGGGCCGCTATGGGGTGTTATAGCACAAGCAATTCAGAACGGGACAGGGTTGTGACAACGTAGTCGCTCCTGTCGGGAAGAGAGCTGGCACCAAGGTGAAGGATCGTGGCCGGGAAGCTGTGGCAGAACAGTAGAGAGCCGTCCCCTCGAATTGTCTGGTAACTGCCGGCCCAGCCCCGTGGGGTGATAGGTTTTTCCTTTATTTGCACTAGCACGACGGATGGGGCTGCTATTGCATCTCAGTTCAGATCCTCGGTGAAAGGCAGAGAGACTATTTAAGAAGGAGTGTGTTTTCCTGAGAAAGGGGTCCATCTATTGTTACACTCGGGAAGAAGTGGCTGGTGCGGGAGAAGGCAGGAGGGGAAAGGGGAAAGCCGGAAACACCGGCTCACTTGTGTGGTGAGTTCACACTAAGAGGTGGCACATCTCAGCTGTAACTCTCTAGCACTAGTACCTAGAAGAGTGAAGTGATTGCGGATCAGGATTTATGTGTTTATTTGCTAAACTTCTGTTTCTTGCTTTCCAACCGCATTGTCCCCAGAAGGGCTAAACTGAGACCAGCGTACCCACCGCCCATTGGGAAAGCTCAGATAAGATGTGTAAAGACTGAAGGGACTTGGTAGGTCAGAGGCACTGGTTTGGGGAGCTGGAAGGCAGAGTCCGCCCCCCAGAAAGGGCTCGTCAGATAAGAAATGCAAGCCTGGATGTGCGTCCCAGAGCCACGAGCGGTAATTATTACACAGCATGCAATTAACCCGTGGCACTCGTTGCCACAGGAGGTTGTCGAGGCCAGCAATTTAACAAGGTCCAAAAGGCTTTGACAGATTCGTGCAGGATGGGTCTGTCAGTGAATAGGGGACGCAGCGGTAGGGCGGCCACCTCCACGCTGGGATTCCCGACACCTGTCAGTGCCGGGCGCTGTACAGGAGACGGGGCGGGGCGATTGGTCTGGATAGGCCTTGCAGAAATACTTCTCCCCTTGCCACCCTCTCTGCACCCTGTGAGACAGGTCCCCGGGCCAGCCGGACCTGCGGTTCGACCCAGTAGGCCGTTTCATATGTTGCCACGGCCCGGTTCAGACCCAGTCGGCGGTGCCGTTCGTACGGCGAATACAGGGTCCGTTTCCTATCAGAATTTCTGAGACTCTCGAATTAGGGTCCGCTTCTTTCTTCCTCCCCCCTTCGCTGTCCAAATCACCCCCTTCCTCCATCTCTCCGGCCGGTCCAGCAGGAAACTGGGAGGGATTTAACACCCCTGTTCGGTCTGTTTTTGGGCAGCATCTTATTGGTGCGCCTGCTTGAGCAGCGGAGCAGCGTCCCTGCTGCCATTTATTGCTCGCCTGTTCGGAGCTGCCTGCAGTGGCCATTTTGTCACATCCAAGCAGAGAAAGCAAAGCCTTCCTGAGCATCTCTAAAGTGTAGCATGTAGCACTGGGGTTTTTTTTCCAATCATCTCTAAGTAGAGGTTTCTTCCTCCCTCCTCCCAGCTCAGCACCCAAGCAGGCAATACGCGTGCCCTGCATTTGAAATCTAACATCTCACTCTCTCTCTCTCTTCCCCTCCGTCTCTTCAGCTTGGCAAAGCGCTTAAAAAATCGCTGTCTCTCTAGGTAGGCAAGCTCCCCTTCTGCTGGGAGATGACCTTTTACACAGGAGATAGGGCTGTCATAGAAGTGATTTCTGGTATATAAAGTAGTTTTTCTGTTGCATTCTTAAGAGAGACGATATTTCAGCCAACAAACATCCTTGTGCGCTGTGTGTAATGTGTACCAGATAGCGATCTGTGTATGAAACTAAAGTTTTGTATTTGTGTGTGCCTGTGTGTGTTTTAGAGGCTGTGACTGGTTGGTTGTTCTCCCCACCAACATTTCAGTGTAATTTTTACCATCGCCGTCTAGCCTGTCATTTTTGCTGGGCTTTTTCCGTCCTGATTCTGCCGCTGTCTTGCGAACGGAGCATTATTTGGTTTCCATTTTTTATTTTTAAACCTTCGTTCTTCAGGTCTGCGGGAGACCGAAACCAGAAAAACGCTAAATTCGATGTCTGACGGAAACGTTATGGATGCGTTCCCAGAGCAGTAACGCAGCTACCATAGTGCTTGTGTTAATTTGCTTTCGCATTAAGACCTAAATATTTGCTACATTTTAAAATATTATACTGTATATGTAAATGTGTTATTAGCATGCCACAAAACCAGACTGCTGCAATTACGTCTAATCTGCTGTCGGGTATAATGGAAATATTTGGTGAACTGCTGACTTGCTCCAGTTCCCCTCTGTTTTGTCAGTTAAGCACTAATCCCTGTAATGCTGGCTGGAAGGGTAGCTGGAAACCTCCTGACAAACTGATCCTTAACAGTGCCACCGAAGGTATTTTATCCTGGCTGTGTATACTCTTATTTGATGGTGGAGAACGGGACGATTTCCCTAATCGCACGCCGAGCGGGGTTGTCTGTAGAAAAGAAGAAACGACCCCGGTTGTACCCTTTGCAGATCTTCCGCTACGTCCGGTCCTAGCCCTGGAGACTTGCAGACAAGCTCCAGCACCGAGAGCTCGTCCTGCCTCGGAGAGAGCTGCAAGGTGGGCAAGGAGGGGAGCGGTGTCCAGCTGGCCGCTCGGGGCGAGCGGGGCAGACCCCGGAGAGAGGAGTCGAAGGGGCGAGGAGTTGAAATCGGAGCGGGAGGAAAGGTGACGACAGTCGTGGGCAGGGAGAGGTGGCGTGTCCTCGCCGATTCGGTCTCGGGAGGAGTGGACAAGGGAGCGTTCGCGCCAGACTGTCCGGTCCAGAGGACTTCGAATTACTCTCGTGGAGGGCAAAGAGTTGTCTGCCATTCGAGCTGCTGATGGAGCCTTTTCTTGCGAAGCCAAACCTTGGGCCATAGTTCATATGCGACTGGAGGTGCGAGGTCTCCATGCGTATCTGGAAGCTCTAAAACTGTCCAGAAACAGGGACTCTTGGAGGAAAGAAATCCATTTTATTACTTCACTTTGCCTGTGCATTTCCAGCAGCATAACGATGACTGTTAGCTAGCTCGGGGAATACAGCAGTTGAGTTACGCTCATCAGATTCCAGTTTAAAGGAATACCATGAACAATTATGTGAATCCAAATTGTTTTCTGTTCTTTAGCAGACACTTTTTCAGACTTCAAATATGTTGTTTTCTGCAAGTGCTGCATAATAAATTAATTGTGTAATTAGTAATAGATGTGTCACTCTTGGGAGTAAATCCTTACTTTGAACAACTGAAATCAGATGCCACTTTCATGTTTAATGCGTTGGCTTTAAGATTTTTACCTCCTTTTTAAATATATGTAGTTTAGTAGATCAGATGATGCCTTAAACTATTGTCAGTGTTTGTGTGAGATCTCACGGTGTAGTTTGGAGCAAACGACAGAGACACTTTTTGGCTTTAATTAGCAATGAGAACAGGTAGGATTTAGACGTTCCTCTTGCACTCTGGATCTCAGCACGAGGCCACTAATCACAAGCAAAGCATTGAGTGGTGCCTTCCCGGCGCTCGTGCACGCAGGTCCTAGCTAGCATCAGGAGACCCTGCCCTAGTAATGGGCCCTTTTGGCACAAGAATGATTAGTGAATAATAACTGTGCACTTGGCAGAGAACTAGGCCATTAATTCTGGGTTGTTTAGGAGTAGTCTTATTTTTAAATGTTTTGATGATCGAGGCATTTTTAGTTTTTGTGGCCAGGAAGCCCTTGCTGGAGCACCAGGCTCTGGGCTCTGTCACGTCACCACCGATAACTCCCACGTCCCGCGAGTCCATGTTGGACATTGCTGTGGAAACGCTTGCTGAAAAATATTGCTGGAAAAAACCACTGGATTTCTGGCAGAGCCGATCACAATTTTTTAGTGGAATAATTTTCAGTTTTGTCAAAATCAAAATATTTTGTAGGAGTGTGTCAATTATTATGTTTTTCACGAGGCAAGAGTCTAAATGATTTTTTTCCATACTGGCAGTTTCTTTCAGCTTAAAATAATAAGTTAAATGAAAGTTGTTCTATTTATAATGGCTACGGTTCTACAAATGAAAACACTGGAAAAGCCCAAATGAAATGTTTCAATACTATCTGAATGAAACATCGCTTTCCTCTCTTCAAATGACACTTTTCAGTATTTTCAGTCTTTACAGTTTTTGTTCTGTGGGAAATTTTAACTTTTCAATTCCAAAATAAGTTGGAATTAATAATTGTCAAAATATTGGAATTTTCCTGCAGCATGCAAATACTTATTCTTTGATGGTCTTGGTATTTGCTCTACCCCGCAATAAAAGTGTTTCCTAAATGGCGTCTTGGGGCACTGACGGAAGTTTTACTCGTGCTAGTTTTACTCATTACTAGAGTACACGTTTGTGATCGATAAGAGGAGCGGCGCTAGTTCGTTTCTGTCTCTCTCTGTGTGGACGGCGTGATAATAGTCACGCAGGGAAGTGAGAGAGAGTGGTGCTGAACGCCGTAGGTAACGCAGTGCTATCAAATGACGATTTTATACTTCTGGAGTCTTGGAGATGGATGGATGGGGGGGCGGCATGTGTATGTGTATAGACATAATTTTTATATATAAATTATATATTTTTTTCAAATCTATAATGAGTTTCTAGAAAGCTGTGGGTTTTGACAAACAATTTGGAAAGAAAGAAGCCTTATTACTCCTATTAGAAGATAGGTAGGAGTTAGCAAGACTTTACTATGGAATGATGTTACGTCTAAGTATTTTCTCTCTAAATACAGAGGAGTTTATAATCATGAAAACATTGCAAATTATTTTGTATACTTGTTCATACCAAATGAGAAAGATGCTTCATAATAAACTGTAATACACACATACATCTATAGCTATATATATATGTAAACTGTGTGTGTGTATGTGTACAATATATTATAAAACCGATTGAAATAACTGGGTTAAAGTAATTTAATAACTACATTTAGTAACAGGCCAATAACATCTGTAGATGTGCGCGTCGGAGGGGAGTAGATCTAAGCTCAGTGGAAACGGGGAGTGGGGCGATGAGCTGGATGTGACTGAAGCGTGACGCCTCCGCGAGCCAGGCAGGAGCAAAGAGAAGGAGACGGGGTGCACGAAGGATGCAGGCGCTGTGTCTGAGAGTGAATGTATGCCATACGGCGGACAGAGATAAGGAAACAGCCCTAGGATGGTACTGTCCTCTGTGGAGAGAAAGCAGGCATCTGGTGTCTGGGAAACACATGCAACAGGCTGGGAAGCGTTAGGATTTACCATAATATCCTGCATCCCATGAACACCCCCCAAGTAAGGGACACCTTGTTTTTTGGAAGGCCGGACGTAAGAGAAGATGTTTCCAGAGGCCCGGGGAGCCGTGTGCCATAGAGTGAGTCCTCCTGGAAACAGCCTGGCGTCCCCGGGGCCGGTCTGGGTGAAGCAGCAGGAACTGCCTGGTGCGGAGGACAGCGGCAAGGCTGGCGCAAACCCTGGCAAGAGCAGGAGCCAGACCGCTACTTCTTTACTTCCTGCGAATCAGTCTCGATTATTATTTACAAGAGCTTCTATAAAGTGCTGTTTTCACCCCGCAGGCCTCTCATTTGCTGCCTCGGGGCAAGCGACAGCTCAGCCAATCGCTGCTACAAATTCCTTAGCGGCTGTGAACGGGCTTACCGTGGACACTGCCCCTTCCGCTGACTGGCAGCCAGTTTGGGAGCCATTAGGCAACAGTGCCTCCGTGCTTCTGTTCCAGAGAGGAAGTACCAGCTTCCCCAATTAGTGCATGCCCCTGCAATTGTGGAGGGTTGGCTTTGGGGGCGGAAGGATGCGTGGTACACACAAGTACATGCTATAAGCACGGAGAGGTAAGAAGTTAATGGGCAAACACCTGGGGCTCCTGCATCCATTGGGGGTTTTAGGGGAGAAGTGACCTGGTCCTAGCGCTGGGCAGGGAAAAGGGAGAATGAGGACCCGAAGACGGCAGAGGCACAGGGGTCTGGGCAGAGTGGAAGTGGGGGTTGCTTGAGGCAGGGTGGGAGACGAGCTGCTTTGCGGGCGTTGAAGGTGTGGGAGGCAAAGGGAGTTGGGAGAGCAGAGGGTGAAGAAAGATGCAGGATGGGGCGTGGGCTTTGTGGGCACAGTAACGTGACTGTTGCCCGTTGCCTGAATTATCACGGCAGGACACGAACAGGTTCACTTAAAGAAGCCACCGTGCTGTGCACTGATTGCAGGGACAGACGCGATGCCTTGGGGCGGGGGAATCTTCTTCCTTCGAATCTGTCCATGCAGCTGCTGAGCACTTGCGGAGGGGACGGGGCCCGTCGAACGGGTTACTGGCAGCAACTCGCATTGTCCAGATGCAAAAATGTTCCTTTCTTTACAGCCCAGAACCGTGCCGCCCCCAGGACCATCACACGCACGCGGAGCGGTGATGCCTATATGCCACAATGATGGTAAGGCTCCTTCACACACCACTTCCTGGAGGAAGGCGTGGGTCTGGCGTGGGGCTGTGCTGCGCTATGCTAGGGTGAAGCGCCGATGTGCACAGGATGTAAAATAGGCAGGAGCACGCCGCGTGGAAACCTGCATCGGGTTTGGCTCTCTTGAGGTGCCGTCCTCGACTGCCCGCGTGCTGCTCCCCGTCCGGTCGGGTCGGGTCGCGTGTGGCCTGTGTCCAAATAAATCCCGAAGGAGTGAGCGAGTCTGCCCGTCCGTCTGTCTGCGTGTCTCATTATTTCTTTTTCATATGTCATGTTCTCCTTGGTGAGGAAGAGTGAATGCAGTATTTATCAGTATGGAGCAAATGAGCAAAAGATGGTGCCATTAAAGCTTAATGTGTATGTGGGGAGAGGTGAAAGGTCACCACTCATTACCATTGAAAAGAAATAGGAAATTGAACAGGCCATTTCACGTTTGATGGCTGTGCAGATGTTTTTCAGATAATCATATGGGACACTGCAGAATTAGATTAATAAAAATGCTGATAAATATTCATTCAGCACCTAGTTTCTCCATGTGTGCATCCCTCTGCAAGCCTGTGTGTCGAGGCGCACACTGCTTTTTGCAGGTGAGGGCAGCACCGTTGTGCGTTGCACTACACTAGGTGACCGTGGTTGTGCACGTGCATTGACCGTCTATAAACTCACTAGGGGGAACCAGAAGGGTTTGGGGGAGACGCTGTTTCCCCTAGCCCCCGCTGGCATAACAAGGAGTAATGGGCACAAGTTGATGGAGAGGAGGTACAGATTGGACATCCGAAAAAACTACTTCACAGTTAGGGCGGCTAGGAGCTGGAACCAACTTCCAAGGGAGGTGGTGCTGGCCCCTACCCTGGGCATCTTTAAGAAGAGGCTGGATGCCTACCTGGCTGGACTCATTTGAGTCCCGTTTTTTGTTTTTAGGGTTCTTTTGTTGTTCTCCCGCCCTGGTGGGGGGTCGGGCTAGAAGATCTATTAGGTCCCTTCCGACCCCTAAAACTATGAAACTATGAATTGGAAAGGAGGCACCCATGCGTCTTTGCTGGACCGGGGCTCTCCACGTGCACGCTGCAAAGGGTGAACACCCATGTGCTGCGTACCAGGCGCTGTGTCTCTCGAAGGAGAGTTGTACCCCTAAATGGCAAGATCTTGCGGGCAGATGTGTACTGGCTCAGAGGGCGATCTGGGAGGCGTGCCTCTGGCTAGCTTGTGCATCCTGTGATCATCTGCTTGATGGCTGAATGAGGGGGGGTGCCTGTCAGAGCTCACCTGTGCTCAGGGGAATGCCCCGCCGCACCAGCTCTTTGGCGGTTACAGCTCTCCCTTACACCGCTAGCCTCCTCTGCTGCCAGCATTTTGCTTTTGCACATCTTTTCGGGGACCAGATACAACCTGCCTTCTGGGCGTGTGTGCCAATTGGTAGTGTATCTGCAGAGGGAGGGTGTCTGCTGGAGAGACTGGGGTCTCCATCCCTGGCACACCTCAGCTGGCGGGCCATGTACGCGTGTCGTGAGCAGCAGGGCTGGGGAGGGAAGAGGACTTGCTGCCCGGTGCCCCCGTCCCGTGTGTGATGGGATACGGGTACCATGTGCCAGGGCCCTGTGCCGTGTTCCTGACGCACGTGCGCGGTGGAGGTTGTGCAGCCGTGTGCATAGTGGCTCAAGTAAGTGGAAGTGAGTGCGTGTTTTAAGGTCAGGGAAACATTGATCTCCAAACACAGTTGTTGTGGGAGTTGCTAATATGGCAAGTTACAGCATTAAAGATTCAGCATGGCTGTGTATTGATCACAGGGCAGGTCTTGTTAGACAGGTTTTTTTAATGATCAAACAAATATAGGATAAAAAAAAAAAGGTACGAGGAGTGTCTGCCAAATTCGAAGGATAAGCCCAGAACCCGCATCGTTTAAGGGCTGCTGACTGAGCGCTCGGTCCTTCCCGGACCAGCAGCAGTTCGTATGTCGGGTCAGTAATTCTCAGTGCCCAGGGTGGAAACGCCAGTGTTTCTTTCCCCCTCTCCAAGAAGGCTTGCAAAGGGAGGCACTTCAGGTGTGGTGGGTTTGAAATGCAAGCCCCTGTCCGCTCCGAGCCATCCGAGGGCCTTCGGCTGCGTTCACATCACCCACACGACCGCCTTCTGATTAAAGACAAATAACGATTTGGAGTCGGGCTGGATCTGAACGCGTGGCTCAGGGGTGAGAGATGCTTATTGCACCCGCCCGCCGCCCAGCCCAGCTTCTCTTGTTCCTCTGGCTGTCGCCGTCTTTCCAAGCGGTGAACAGCAAAGATAGCTGTGTGCAAAGCGCTGTAACAGACCCCGAGCTCCAACAGCTGTCGGAGATCCTGCCCCGCTTAGCCGGTCTTCACAAAATGCACGCAGCATTTCTAAGAGACCGGATAAAGGGTAAAGGCAAACTGTGCCCATTTAGGAGAGGGCAGCGTGTGACAGCTGACATCGTGACAGTGGGCCCCTGAACAGCCCGTGTCACACTCCAGCAGGAGGCCCTGAAATGCCCATTTTAATTTAAATGTTATTTTCAAATAAAATTGCCACTTCAGAATAATTGCTTCTTGCTATGTAACTTGGAGAACGCGGTACTGAGCACAGTGGGCGTAGCTTCCTTTATTGTTGCTGTTCTTATGAATTATTATGTAGTGCCACATGTGTCCACGGTGCCGTCCAATACGTGGGCCTGAAACCGCCTCCTGCCTTAATAAGCCTCGTGTTCCGGGTTTTCTTGGGGAGGTTTTGTTTCGTTTTGGGTTTTCTTTAAATAAAAATCTTTCTTGCGTGTAAGGTAGGTAACGTGGAGCAAGGGGATTTCGGTCCTGCACGCCGATCGGTTCTTTGCGGTGCTTTTTCTGGCAATCGGAAACTACGATGGTGGACGTAACACCAGTGTACAAAATAAATCACATCTCCAAGACCCTCTGCAGCTGAAAGGGCTCCAATATGATCTGGCTTACCATCATTTTCCTGCTTCTTCCTTGGACTAGGGCGCAAACCGTTGGACAGTATAGAGAAGGCCAGTATTTCTAACGCGGTTTTGTAAACGGAGCCCGCATGGATGCAAGTGCTCTTTACCCAAAAATGCCATCAGATGAGGAGGAAAATATTGTTTCAAATCGTTAAATGCTTAGCTATTCTGGAAGTGGTGCGGGGGGATGGTGGTGATTTTTTTTTTTTGGTACCCTGAGGCTCGGTGTGTCTCAGGATGTCCTGGTAATAGAGTAAGGAGGTCAGAAGAACAGCGGTGAGAGACGCTATCTAATTCACACCTTGGCACCGGCACACTGGGGCTGACACGTCCAATTTACTGTGGCACTGTTTGACAGGTGTCGAGATTCGACAGTCACACAGAAATACACACGACTGCAGAATCAGAGAGAGAGAAGATGATTGAACATCCTGCAAATGAGACACCCGGGAAAAAAAAGCCACACACACAAAACAATTCAATAGAAAATCTAGGCTAATTAACGCCCGCTGTTGCCTGATGCGTGGCATGGCCCCTCAAGGACTCCTCGCCATTCGGGAGTTGAAAACATGTCAGGAGGCTCCTCTGTTCCTTTTGCATGAGAAATATTATGACATTTTAGTGCTAAAAAAGTTCTGAGAACTTTCTCAGTTTTCACAGCGAGCTGTAAAACTCACCGAGTGTCAGCACTGTCAGGCCCCGCTCCCTCGGACCCCAGCCAGCGGGTTTTGGTGGTGCATGACGTCCCATCCCCGGGCGCTGCCCCTCTCCCGGCGTGACGCTGCTCCCCTGGGAAGGGGGTGGCCGTTTCTGCTGCCAGGGAAGACCTTGGCGATCCGGTCCCTGAGTAACTGGGCAGCCAGTTGACAGGGCTGTGAACTGGTTTTCCAGGGACCCGATCCTGCTTGGCCAATGGGACACGTGTGGCAGAAGTAGCTTCTCTCGTCGGCCGTAGCAGAGAGGCTCCCGCGTGCTCAGACATTTCTCTTTGGCCGCTGGTCCATCCACGTGTCCTCGGCTACTTGTGCGCACGTGGCAGCAGCATTCGTGGCTGATGACAATGCAGGAAAGGAGAAAGGCTTGATTGTTTCCTGGGAGTGTCGAGGTTTTTTGGGGCAGGCGCTGGGCTTGTACAACGAGGTGCTGGCCCTGGACCTGTGCGTACCGCTGATATCCGAACGGTCGCTGTTCTGCTAAGGCTGGGGGGTTTCTGGAGTGAAACATGAGGATGAAACATGCGCCGTCTCCACTGGGGCTTTGCTGGCCATGATCCAACAAGGTCTGCCCCAGTGCGGCGCCAGGATAAGATTTCCCCGCTTCTTTAATTCACGCGGAAGACTGCTCACCTCCGAGAAACGCAGCTCAATCCCGGGTCTCGGGTCGTGACCTTCCTGCCGTGGCTTCTGCGGCAGGGCAGGCAGGCGGCCGCACAGCAAACCGCGCGCTTGGCTTCGGGTCTCAGCAGGGGATCGCGACCCTCGAGACTCGTCCAAAGTGGGAGGATCTCGTCATTTGGGGGAACGGCCCCGCGCAGTATTGTAGATCAACGGGACGCGCGCTCTGGTCCTGCTGAGAAAGTCCGCGGAGCCAAAATGGAGCGAGGAAAGCTTTTCTTATTATTATTCATGCCAGGAGCCCATTGGGAAGATCTTTATCTGCATTAAAACATACATAAGAAGGGGAAAGAAGAAAAGGCCAACAAGAGGGCGTACTACAAAGCGGCTCTTTGAGCTCAGCTCTGCTCCTCTCCAAAGGTCTCCTGCCCAGCTCTTCACGCAGACAGACGTGGGTTCAAGGTTGCATTGACGACGGCTCCTGCTGGATCGTGTATCCCCTGAACACACCTCCAGGAGATTATCCCGTCATTAAATATTTGTAGGATAACAGGAGAAGCCTAATTTAGTTTTTGTTTCTTTCTCTCTGTGGTTTAATCACAGATGAAAGAGACTAATAGCACTACAGAGCTTTCTGGTGATCAAAGGCCAATCAATCCTCTTTGTGGAGTAATTAACTATTTGCTAAACTTGCAGAATTGATTTCCATTTAGGGCTAAGAGAGAGGGTTTTAAATGAAGACCGATTTACCAGGCATGAGGAGGGAATCTCAGCACTGATGCCAGGAGATACTCAGGGTGATGAATTGGAGCCTACTAATTGGAGCCTGAAAAATACAGCTGGAACCTGGCCCCGTTCACTCCTACTTTGGGGAGAAAACGGGCAAAAGGAATTAAGGCAGAGGATCTGATAGACAGCTTGCTGCACTTCCAGCAGGGAAGGGATGGGGCAGGCAGCATCGGAGGAAATATGGATGTAGCCAGCTCCGATGTGGGGAGATCCTGCTCCACCCAAACATTTCATCTGAACAAATGCTTACCATTTATTTCTGCCTGCCCGCGCGGGGCTTTCAGCCAACGATCTTGCTGGAAACACGTGCGTTTGCTGCACTGCCGTCTCCAGTACGAGACCACGTTTCCGATTTTGCCTTGATAGACCTGCAGTTTAGTAGGGAAACCCTGGTAGCACCAGGGAAATGGGGACGTTGTGAAATGGTAGTGAAACGGATTGTGTGGAATAAGCCTCGGGAAGGGAAGGTTGAAACCTAGGCGTCGTTTGAAAATGAGGGACTAAGTGAACGGGAGATGGCTAGTGGTACACAGAGCCTTTCACCTCCTGGGCCCTGACGTAGTGATGACCCGGGTCAACAGCAGCCCAAGCCCCTTCACGTCTGGTCTTCGGGGGTAGGAAACGAGGTCCTCAGTTTCGCTCCTGTTCTTAGAGGACAGATGTCTATATTATATCTCTGTTATAAAAATATACCACCTTCCCAATCGTCGCTGGGTTGGTTTTTCTTTTCCCTCCTCGCTCCCCACCCCGTGCCCTGTCCCAACGCCCATGACTGGTGGCTCATCAGAGAGGCTGAGTTTCCCGTTTGGTCCTAGAAATACTTCCTTCGTAACAAGGCGTGTACCCCCAGGAGCATCCCCACTGCAAATGCTTATATGCCTTGTCCCGGTATTGTGCTTCCTTCCTGCAGCTGGACGCTGGCCCCATTCACGCCTGCTCCAGAGAGGACACGGCAAAAGGAGACAAGGCAGAGGATCTAGTAGACTGGTTTCTGCATGTAGTCAACGGCCAGTGTACTGGCTACATGTGCAAAATGTTGATCATGAGGCCACTTCTGAGTCACGGGAGGAAACGTGGCACCTTCGCAGTGCTCCCTGCCCTGCCTTCTGCCCGTGCTTCCTTCAGGTTCCCACGGCCATGTCGCGTGGCACAGCATAGTATTACTGTATGGCACTGGTGCCTAGCACCGTTGAATGAAGCTCCAGCGGGTGCGGTGGCTTTCAGGAGTCGTCGGTGCAGAGTGGAAACATGGGAGCTCCTCAACTTCCCGCCTGGTTATAAAAACATGCTTCTTTTTTGCTGCTGGTCTTCAGCATTGCAAAACTGGATAGAGAAGTTCCAGGGTGGCACTGCAGATGCATATGTATTGGAAATACCACCCCCCCCCCAACCCTTTTGGGTGACAAACATCTCAGAACTGGCCTTACTCCCATGTGATGGGTACATAAAGCAATGCAAAATGAAATCTTTTCATTTCCATCCTAAATTATTCTGTAGGCGCAGACGGGTTCAGCTGAATCTCTCTTGGGGCGGGGGGACGCTGCGTGTTGATCTTCCCAGGGATGATGAGCTGGTGTGTGTTGGACCTTATAGTGAAGTGCTTTGAAATGACTTCGGTGTTCAGGCAGCTTGTTCTGCGTCGTGTTGTGCGAGTCGTTGTGCCGAGGGAAGCTTGTGCTGTATTCTGGTTGAACGGCTTTGCTTTAAGGCCTGGCAGTCTGTATAAGGAGCAAGCCAGCATAGAGGCTGGAGGGTTTGGCGCCACGCGGCAACGGAGCGGCAGCCCGGCGGATGGCTCGTATTTTGTTCTGAAGTAGCCCGAAGGCTGGAGAGTCTGTGTTTGCCTGAAAACCGGAAGGCTGCCGAATAGTCTCGGGAGGGGGCCGGTTGCATGGCAAGGTGAGCTGCATTGCAGCGGTACTGCAAGAAGCCGCAGGCTCATAGCGTGCGTGTGCGTGTGCGTGTGAAACCAGTGTGGTCCGTGCCATGGCTTGCGTTTAGCAGCACCTTTTGTGGAGTGAAAAGGGTTCTGTTGTATTGTGGGGTAGCCATAACTTCGTGGCGAGTGTGTGTGTGTGTGTGTTGTAAATTAAATTCACTTATCAAAGAGCAATGCCTTGATTTTTCACGGGCACACAAAGCTGAAGGGAAAGTTTCTTCTGATGTCCCTGTAGACCTCTTAAAACGGGGACATAATGACTCTCAGTTGAGAGAGAGGGAAAAAAATTCCATTGCTCTTTAAACGATTAAAAAAGCAGCTGCGTTTGGAGGAGAAGCTGAGGCTCCGGTTGTAACCTCGCCTCTCGGCTGACCAGCAGCTTTTAAATGCAGGGGCTGCCGTGAACTGACTCACTGCAGGATAATTACGTTAGGGACCAATACGGCCTGTTGAAAATCAATTCTGGTGGACCAGTGTGTTTGTTCGGAAATCCACTCAGCCAATTCAGGAGTACATTAGGCTGCAGGCCCATTGCGCTGACCTCTCCAGGATTGGGGTTGACACTTGAACGAAGGCGTTTGTCCAGTTAAAGGACAGTACTACCAGCAGACTCTTATCTCCCCTAAATTGGATTACTCAGATCTGCTTGTTCTCTTTAAAGATAGCTACTCCAGGTTTTTTTCCTCTCTTTCCGTCTGTCTGAGACCGGTTACTTAGTGATTACTGTTTAATGTCCCGTTTTTAGCTATTCCTGGACAGTTAACACTTAATACCACCGCCAGCTCTTCCTTCCACGCGGGGAGCAGTGCTCTCTTTTAACGGTCTGAATTTTGCAGAGCGGTTTTTCCCGGCCCCTTTCCGCCAGGAGCGGCCTGCTGTTTGCCCGTGCCGCAGCACTTGTCGAGCTAAGGTTGGATACCGGCAAAGAAAAGCACCGTTCCTTACCCGAGGTAGGCTCGTGAGACCACGCCGTGTCCAGGGCTCTCGTTTTGTTGCACCGCGAGGTCTTCCAGGGTTAGAGGGGACGGGGGTCGTCGGTTAGGGCACTAACCTGGGAGTCTAGCCCCCGGCTCCACCCCAGGCCCCCGCATAGTCCTACAGCCCCTCGGGGCCTTCCTGTAAAATGAGGACGGGAGCACTGCTCTGCCTCACAGGGATGCTGTGAAAAGAAACAGATTAAAGGCCCGTGAAATGCCTTATACTACAGTGTTGGCAGATGGATGGATATCCTTTTTGCACCAAACACTGAATATGCTGCCCTGGTCTCCCTGCGCGCCGTCGGTGAAGAGGAGGGAAGGGTCCCTCCTGGCACCTCTAAGGAGTTGCCTTCACCTGGTAACCGCACGGGGTCGCGGCAAGTTGTGAAAAGGCAGGTTCCCCTGGCGTAAATGTTTTCCCCAAAGGAGACCAAGCCAAGTTTGGGGAAGAGTTTGCAGAGAAGACGTGAAAGGGCCCCGTGCATCCTGCACGTCGCCTGCTGCAAGAAACTTGAAGCACTCGGTGCTGGAACGAGTCTATTGAGCAGTAGTGACATGAAAGCAGTGGCCGCGTTGCACGTTTGTTGAACGGGGGTCACTTCGGCTGCAGAGGTGCTGGTGCTGGCGCTTGCAAGTGACGGCCCCGTCGCCCGGACAGAGGAATAATCAACAGTTTGCACCTTAAGCCAGTACATTGGCCATGGACTGAAAAGGAGCCATCCCTTGAGAGAAGGCAGCCCTGTCAAACGCAGAGAGACTCGCAATAGCAAGTTTTAAGATGCAGTGGCACAGGGATCCGTCGTGACTCCCTGCTGATTAAAACTTGGGCAGATAGGGAGCCTAATTTGGTCCAGATTCGTCGAGGAGACAACACAACAAGATTCTCCGCCGTGACATCCAGAGGAGTCGTCGATACCTGTGCGGAGAGGTTGCAAAACGAGACCTTTGCAGCAAAGGCTGTAATGGTCGTACAAACACAACAGTGCAGAGCCAGGCCCGCCAGCTTCAGAAGCGATCATCTGAGCTAGTGCTTGCTCCAAACCCATCTTCTAAACTCACTTTTTTTACGTACCCATTGGATGCTGTATAGCACAAGAGAACCGTGGCTTTCGTGAGCTAATACGTTTCATTTTTAAACTCCACCGTCTGCTAATGGGCCCTCACAGTTGGCTGCAGCACTAAAGCGTGTGTCTGATAGCATCTGAATTGGGGGTAGAAGAGATTTTTGTGCATGCATCAGGCCGCAATTTGATTGTAAGTGTATGGAGAGCAGGAAATAAAGGCGAGGGAGAAAGGAGCGGGCTGGGTCCTCAGAGAAGCGCCTTCCACTTGGAAGGAGAGTGAAGAAACCCTGGACCTGATCCTGGTGAGGGGCCAGCTTCAGAGTTTGCTTTCATGGAGACTCTCCTCGAGCGTCTTTCTTCTCCTGCGCTGGCCAGCACCGTCTGTCGTTGTTTTAAGTAGACCCAAGCAGCGGTCTCCTGGACGGAGTTGCTGCCGCTGGGATGCTGCCGTGTAGGAGAGCTGTCTTGGCTAGCAGAGATGCATAGCTTTGTAAGGACCTAAGATCGTATTCCTATGGGGAGAGCAGAAGGCAGGGCAGGGTGGCACCTTGGAGACTAACTCATTCAGAAAGGCATAAGCTTTCATAGGCAACAGCCTACTCCATCAGATGCTGTGGATGGACCGGCAGAGGGCCGGGGCACTAAACAGAAAGGAGCAAAGTCATTGAAATACGAAGGGTAAGGCCGAGGGGCACTGCGGAGAGGTGGAGGTGGGTCGAACGGATCCAAAGGGATAGACGAAGCCGTAGCGAGAGCAGAACAGCAAGGCGGAGAAGGCCGTAATGCGGATTTGGGAGTTGTGCCTAGACACCGCAATGAGAGGTTCATTAGAAATGGATGTAGTCAGAAGGAGAAGCAACCAGACTGGCCATTGAGACGCAGCTTGTGAACTTTGTTTTTTTACCAGCATTGTGCCTCGAAACAAGTTTGATGAGATGTCTTCATGTAAAGAAAATACTTAAACATCAAAAGTTTTAAGTCTTTTCTGTGTATATGCAAAATACCCGCCGAAAGCCCCAATGGGAGTCAAAGTTCTTGCTTAGCATACAAAGGCTTATGAGTTTTATAGTGTTCAGACCCTTAATCTACAAAGCGTAATTTAATCCTCTTTTAGCTAGCCGCACCACAGAGCCCCAGTTGTAAATAAACCACACGCTTACAGTGGATGCAGCCACAGCTTCTGCTTCCATCACCCACCCTTAGTAAATATTTCTGCAAAACAGATTAAATTAACTACTGTAGCAGATAGAGAGCAAGGTTTGCAGAGCAAACCTCGTAACGCAGCCATCGAGCTTAAACACAACTGATAGCTCTGAGTTTCTGCTCAGTTGCCTGCCAATATCAATGATTTTCTGTTTTCCTGAGTCCGAGCACCTGCCCGTCTGTCCAAGTCCATACGGAGTCGGGAAAGCTAAAAAAAATCCTCCGGGCTAACTTTGCCATCTTCCTAGTTTACGGGATCGGATTGAAACTCCTTTTGGTTCAGCTTGAAACTGAAACCAGATGAAACGTGATGGCACTGAGATAGCCAAGCCCTGCGCGGGCTGCGACTACCCCGCCGCATCCGTCCTCTGCCGTCACGTGCAGGTGTGTCTGTCCCGTGACCGTCGCACGGCCAGGGCCCCGCGGGACCGCCTGCACGCCGAGATCACGGAGGCTGCCTGCCAAGCCTTCCTCGTCTGAAGTGCGTCTGCGGGGTGAAGCTGCCGGACGAGGCAAAGTGTTATTTGGGGTTTGGAAGAACGATTCTTTACAAGCGACCAAGAGGTGATTTTGCAGATGAGCCGCCGTATTTTCTCATCGCTGCCGCCTCATAGTGTGTTTGGGGAACCGCTAAGTCCTTTCTTTCACTGCCACCCCGTGCCAGTTTTCCAAACGAGCGTGCCAAACTTGTCAGTCGACGCCTTAAGGATAACTGCTTTGGTGGGACTTGGAGCCATCGCCGGTCCTCTCAGGAAGCACAGTCTGAAATCAGACCGCTTTTAATGGCACTCAGTCCATTTCGAATCTGTGCGAGAGGAGGAGACCGCCATTCAGTACAATGAAAGTCTCTGGCATAAGAAATTATCTAATCTTTATGGGGGGAAAAGGAATGACTGTAGTGCTGGTGAAAGGTGACAGGCTGATGTTCTGGGCGATGGAAATGCTCTGTTTATCGACAAAAGGAGCAGCCGCGGGCAGCGGCGGTGTGCGCTCCTGGTGTGCTTCAACCGTGTCGTGCATGGGAGCGTCAGAGAGCTTCTGAGGAGTTTTCTCAGCGTTAGGGCGGTGGCGACGAGAGGAAAGGACCCCTCCTTCGGGGGCTTATAGTTGGCAAGGTTGCGTATGGGAGGCCATCGGTTATCGCCTAACCATGTTGTATGCATAACTGGGAGCAGCTCATGGCTTCAGGGAAAGAAAAGACTCACTTTACTCTCCTAGTGCACCTCTGAGGACCATTTTTTTGCCTTTATTGAGGCCCTATGATGGAAGCAGGCTTGCTGGATGGCGAGCGATAAAAGTCACCCCAGGAAAACTGTGCCATATTCCTATCAAGCAGCATTGCGATTGCACTTAGCGTCTTTTTTTTTTGCTAGCGGGTCCTTTCCCAGCCTGTCTGGGTGCCCCACGGACGTCCGTCGGTCTACCGCTGGCAGCGCGTCCTGAAGGCAGTGCTCCTCCAGGTCACGGAGCCAAGAACGTCCCTGGGGCAGGCAGCCGTTTAATTGTGCCCGCGGACCCTGCTCTTGCACCTACGTGCATTGCATCGCGTATCCGCCCTCGATTTACCGTTTTCCCCTCCTTCCATGTTTTTACAGCTGTGGTCCACTGCGACCTTGACCTCGTGGCGTGGTCGTGGCCATGGCGTGGCGTGACCTTGCTCGTGGCGTGGCTGCCCTCTCCCTGTCCTGCTCGCCACGCAGCCCGAGCTCTGTGCAGCCCATACAGTGACAACCTCGATGCTGGTGAAAGATGAATAATAAGAATTGCTGCCATTGGTCCCAGAAGAGCCTGCTAAGGAGGTTTGTTTCGGAATAATGAGTATGGAAATTCTGCATCCATAATGAACTGTAAGCAGTCTTCCAACTCACTCGTGCCGAAAATTCGCACTTGCCTTTCCCATAACTTGTCACTTGTGGTTTTTTTTATTGTTCGGTATGTAAACAAGGCCAGGAAACCCTTTGTTCCTTTGTGCCTACTTAGATTTCCCCATTAATCCCCCCCCCACCCCCCCTTTCCCACCAATGCACGCAGGATTACACAAAGCAAAAGTCATTAATTTTTATCTCCGACTATCTGTAGGGTTTTTAATGTGGCCTGGTTTGCTTATGCACCACCAATTACATGTCATAAGTGCTTGTAGATGCTGGAGCAGTATCGTGGGCTGATGAATCACTGCCTTCTCCTCTGATTAGTATGCAAGGGGCCGTGCTCTTCTTTGAGCAGCTGGCATGCCAATGAGGATCCGGCTCGGCCGGTCAAGGCATCTGGACATGAATTCAATATGGATTGCTTTAATTAAATGGCTAAGCGCACAAGAAGCTAAGAAACAACTCCATCATTGAGTGAAACTTGAAAATATAGTCGACACGAGAGCAGAGCCAGAAGGGACTGCTGAAACACCTGTTGTTTCACCTGGAAGTCCCGGGTTTCCTTTCTCGCACGTGAAGATGCTACAAGTGTGCCAAGGTGAAAGTCCTCAGAAAAGGTCCCGTCGATAGACGTTCGTCAGGAAGATGAGACATCAAAACGTCGTCAGCTGGAGTCCAGTTTCTCCAGCTCTTTGTGGGTATTAGTATCGTTTCATATTAAGGTTATTCAAATTGCTAAAGCAGTGTTTTGCAAAGTAAGGTGGTGTACCCTGGACAGTCTGCTCTTCCCTTTTACTCTCACCACAGAAAAGCATTAATTAATTAAATCCCCTATTAACTCATTGGGAAAAGAAAGGGAAGCGTCATAACTGGATCGGTGTCCAGCTTGAATGGCCTATGTGTACCTCAAGCTCTGAGGTGCCATGGAGCATCAGTTTACCTCTCTGCATAACCGTGGCACAGAAGTGCATCTATTTGGATTTATTTTACAGTCCCGTGGCTTTAATTGTGCTGCATCGCGTCTCAAACACACGCCCCATTTTATTAGGCTTCGATCCGTCTGGTCGATGAAAGGACCCCATCAACTTGAAAAACCTCATTTCCATCTAAAAATTTTAACCAACTATTGTTACAAGTAACAACAAATGCCTTTATGTAAATCAGTATGCTTATTTTAGTGCAAATTCCCTGAGTATAGTAGACTGGACCTCGGCTTACTGTAGCTGAAAGGAATTAAAGAATTTGTGTTTCCCTCTCCAATGTCCTTTATACTTCATGCATTCGGTAGCACTTTGCAAAGAGGGAGTTTTAGCCCCGTGGCAATAACGTGTCCTCCCTCTGTCGCCCCGTCCGAACCTGCCTCCCCGTCCCCGGCGCGGCGCGGCGCGGCGCGGCGCGGCGCTCCCCAAGGCGCTGAGGAACAGGCAGGTACGAGCAGCAAGAGAAAGGAGCCTGAGCGTGCTGTCAGGCCCACCCTGAGAAGGCTTATAAATAAAAAAAGAGGCGAGCAGGCATCTTTTACTATTCTTTTAAGAAATGAAAAATAAATCAGTTCAGATCGTTGAACAGGCGTCTCTCGCAAAATGGCTTTTTTGTTTTTAAACTGATTGGCAAATTTGAAAACATTAAAGTAGAAGTGTCTCCTTAAAGATTTGTGCAGAAGTTTCACAAGATGCATCATTTAACGCGTGGTGTAGACGGTGTATAGTCATGGGATAATGGCTGCTTATTTTTTGGAACAAGATGCAAACCCGTATGCCAGTAAAAACCAGACTCCTGAACTACAAAGGCAAACGTAAGGGCTGCGTCGGGACGTGGATACAGGGGCTGCAAACCCTTGCTGCGTGGGCAGTAGGCAGCCTCGTGGGTGAGGCACCAGACCAGGACTCAAGAAACTTGGATGCCGTTTCAAGATCTGGTACTGGCGGCTGGGCGACCTTGGGACAGTCGCAGCATTGCTCTGCATCTCCGTTCCCCATTGTGAAATGGGGGTAATGGTATTGGCCTCCCAGGTGAAACCAGCTATCTGTGAAAGCTGGGCACTGCTGATATCTCATCCAACCCAAACTGGAAAGAATCAAAGAAACTCCTCAAAACCAGTCGGGATGATTTGTGCACATTCATGGTTTTAAAGCAGGTTACAGGTAGAACGACGATATTACTTCAGTGCAAGTCCTCCTTTCATCGTGCTGCGACGTGCTGACTCAAACAAGCCACGTCAACATCTTGAAAGTCCTCTAATAACGCTATCGAAGGAAGCGGAACGTGTGCGATGAGCGGACGTTTGGTCAAATCAAACCAAACTAAGGTGTCAGCCTGCAGTAGCAATTCGTAGGCCATTTTCATTCCACAACAGCTGGGGATTGCCCCCGTGTCTGAACGGGTGGTAAGGGAGGCTCCAGGTAAAGGTGTTAGCGTTTGCTGCACCAGATGTATTGCAGACACCAACCAGAGGCTACACTGGACAAAAGTGTGTGCCATTGTGCGACTCCTTGTTGAGGGAGAAGTGCATCCCAACTATAACCCTTAAAAAATCGTGACATGGCCGTCTTGATTTATTCCCTTGCAAAGAGACTGCAGCCAGGGAGGAGTCCGTTGTGGAAGAACAGGCTAAACAGCTTCCGTTTTTACGCTGTCCGTGTAACCCGGCGGATGTGCGTGCCTGTGGGGCGACTACTGAAAGATCGGCGCTTACTCCGATTTTTGCCCTCCTTGCCATACCCTGGTTGCTCAAATACGCTTAGAAATCTTTTTTCAAAAAACGATCCGACTCTTATTGGGCCCCTCAGCGCGACCTTCACATTAGGCCAGGGGAGGTTGAAGGTTATGTGCAACGTCCCTCCCATCCCGAGTCGCGGAGACAGTTTCTCCGGTTCCTCCGTAGAGCCAGGCTCAGGCGGGCAACTCTCGCTCGGGAAATGGTGATAAAGGACGAGGTGGAGAGTCGGGTACCTCTTCATGGTAACGCTTACCTGCTTGCTCGCTGTCGTTTTTCACTCCCTCCTTCACGTTCGCTTGTCGTTGTTAATAATAACAATAGTGGCATTCAGCTAGAGAAGCCAAAGGCCACGGAGCATCTTAACGGCTGAAAGCTGAAATGATAATTCCCAGTAAGTCGGCAACGGGTTAGTTAAATCCAGCAGAGCAAGCAAAGCATGAGAGGCTCTAGTGCAACACTTAGGACACTCTTTTGTCCTCTCGAGCTTGTTCCTTTGCCATTCAGCATTTCCACCCACCCTCCTTAAATCCCATTGCCGATCTAGGCCAGAGAGCAACAAGGGGTCCCTCAGTTGGAGGGGCGCTTTGTTATCTACCTTTACAGCTTTAAATGTTTCTGCTAAACTCGGATGCTCAGTCGCTGAATAATAGCAAAGCCGTGAGTCCAGGTTCCACGCAAACCTCACCTCCAGAAACCCGATTGCCTGCATTTATTTTGCACTGGCTGCTGCTGCTTTGGCAGCCAGGTTGGTATAATACAAGAAATGGTTTTCTGCGGACACAGGGGGATCGATTAACGCCCTTCAATGGCTGTATCAGGCCCATTGAGAGTTAAAAAGCTTGGGTTGGGGTGCGGCTGCATGGAAAGCCCAGCACAAACCGGGGAGGCACAGCGGCGCGTGCAAGATTTCGGGTGGTTTCCGGTCCGTTGTGAGTTTCTTGGCTGATGTCATCGCCCTTTGCACTCCCCTGCCCCCGTGCATTTCCTGACCAGGAGGACGGTCAGTCCGGCCCTTCCTCCGGAGAGCAGCGGACGCAGAGTCGGTGCTACTTGCTCGCCGAGCGCGGTCGAACTTGGCCGCGGCTGGAAGGAAAACAGCCCTTGGTTCTGCATTGCGAGGGATGTTGCTTTGATGCCTTTCGGTTGGGAAATCATGAGTTTCAGTCTCAGCCTACCTCGGGGATTAATGTGCCTAACGATTTCATACACTTTGTAGTTATTTTGGTCCTCGGGAGGATACATGAGTGCAGCTGTCATGATAGCTTGATAGACACCAGAAGGTTGCTTTTTTTCACATACAGTTTACCATCCTCAGGAGCTGATTATTGCCCACTGTGTTTCAGGGCGAGGGACAAAACTAATATTTTGTCAGTAGACAGATGTAAAGATCCCATTCCAGCTGTGATATCTTAGAAACGTGGGGGCTTTGCACCATCCGGTGTGGGTGTCCGCAGCTAGCATGTTGGCGTGGGTCAGTTGTCCTCCCCGCATTGGGAGGGACACCCGGGTGCCCGGGCACGCTGAAGTGCAGGTTTGAGGATGAGGTTTATTGAAACTGTTCTGTGGCCTTTAAAGAAGCTTAGACGCCCTGGAAGAGGTGATAAGGGAGAACCGTTAGCGAACGAAGGGCAACGTGGGACAGAAACGGGGAAGAGCACGTGTACATGCAGTGGATGCTGGTGGGGTTCTGGGTTCGACTCGGCCGTACATACCAAACTAGGCACGCAGTAGTTCGTGCTTGAAAACTGGCCCCAGTCCTTGCTTGTAAGCTTTACATTACCATTGAGCTTCAAATAACATTCAAATACCGCTTAGGAAAGAGAGCGTGCCTGTCCGCAGGCAGGCTGGAATTGAGCGGGCACCGGGAACCCAGGTGTGTTGCGGTTTTTCTTTAATTATGGGTGGTATGCTGTTGGTACCTCAGTTGTCGGGGCCGTAAGGGATATGCAACAAAACCAAAGGAAATCTTCCCCTCTTCCAGCACAATGATGGGAAACTGGGTGATGTGGTCTCCAGGCATATCAGCACGTGCCGTGTTATCAGAGAAAGGGGTTTTCAGTCTTTTCAAATTAAAATAAGGGCATCACAGAAAGTGTATGAATGGTGTTGCTGTTATGCAATCTTGGCCTTCATTCCCATTAAGTAAAGGCTGCACAATTCACTGTTCTCAGGAGTTGTTAGAAGGATTAAATAAGGGTAGCAAACTGCATGATTGCACCTAACTACTTTGATGGCTGTTTTTTTTTTTTTAATTTTAGTTGCAGTGCGGTTTGTTTTGTACAGACAGACGCTCCAGTGGGCTCGTTCGGTAGGCTGGGGATTTTTGCACAGCGTTGCAGGGGTCATTTGTCAGGAGCCCGACGTCCTCTTGGGCGCTGCTGATGCATTGAAGCCAGCGTCCGGCTTATGAAGGCAAATCTGATGTCAAAACCAAACTTCATTTGTCCTCCGCGCAGCTGTCCCCTCTTCCAGACACAGGGCAGAGCTCTCCCTGCTCCTCCCGGTCGGCGCTCCCGCAGCCCCGCTCCGCTCCTCCCGGTTTGTCCTGCGCGGCCGCGGCTGCCCCAGCTCCCGCGGCAGAGAAAGCCTTATGCCGGCATGCAGGATACGCTCCTTAGTGCAACCCAGTTTACTCTCATCATTTTAATAGTGGACCTAAGGTATGTTGCCATGTGAACAAGTCATCATGTCTCCATAGCAACCAGCCAGATTGCAGCACAGCAGTCTGAGTGGACTTTTTTTCCCCCTAGCTTGGGCTTTTTCTTTTGTTAAATTTGCTGAAGGGCTCACAATAGGAGGATGCCGGCTGCTTTTCCAAGCAGCGTTTCATTTAAACCTGGAAGTTGTTGTATAAACAGAAAGGCCAGCGTGCCACTAGACTCACTTTCAAGGCAGGCTTGATGAGGGCTTTGAACTGAGACCTCGGCGTGCTTTGCAGTTTGATCAGAACTGAGACGATGACTTGTCTTGGCCCCTTTCCGACTCTTCCCCGCGCTCCTCTCTGCCGCTCCGGGAGGGATCCCCATCTGGCACGTAGATCGGGTGATTTCCAGGTATCCCTTCGCCCTTGCTCTCGGCCGTGTTTTGCTAACCGAGCGCTCGCTCGGGCCAAAACTAGACGTGCCGAGCGACTCGGTCGTTCTTTTCCATCCCACGTACCTTGTAACTTGTGCAGCTCGCGAGGACAGGTGGTTCGGGGTCCAGCTGCAGGCCACAGACGACTGCTGGCAGGTAGATGGAGAGAGGGCTAGTCATAGCATGGCTGCGCATCTAGAAAGACCACTTGAACCATAAAACTACATGCCAAAAAAAAAGGAGAATAAGCAAGTAAAATGCAAACCTGAAGTGCAGAATCATAGCCGATTCCTTTAAATCCAAATAAGGCAACCGTACAGTCTTGAAGCCACCCATCTCGAATGTGATAGCCCTGTAGTTGGGATGTGAGGTTTCACTCAGGGAGACCGCTCTGAAATACTGTAACCCTACAAGAACAGATCTCACGTGGGATCAGGCAGATCTCTGGAGCTGAAGAAGTGGCTGCAGTGGAGACCGTAGCTGGTCCAAGGCTGCTGGGAGACGTCCCAGCCCCAGTCTGCTGGCGATGTGTCCCCAGGGGCTTGTGATGTGTGGTGGTACGTTGCGAAAAAACCCTCAAAACCAAACCCCCCCATAGTGTTATCCTCTCTGCAGCTCGAGTGTCGCTGTCTTTGTGGCGGCCGTGCCCTCGCACGTGGTGCAGTCATTATGCACGCTGCCCCGCGCCAGCCGCCGTTCTTGACCTTCCCGGCCGAACATGCCCCGACAGACGTATCGAGCAGGTTAGGCTTGCGTTCGTACAGGACGTCTGCACCCAGGTCAGGATTTGGTAAGGTGGATTGCCCTCCACAGGCAACGGGGACGGGTTCGGCTTTGTGCATAAAATTACAGCAAACAAGCCTCAAATGACGCAGGACACTTTCATAATTGATTGATGCCGGGGCTCTGAAGTTCTATTACCTTTTGTTTAGCTCAGGGGGCCTGACTCCGTGCAATCCATTGCTGAAACTAATTACAAGATATAATTAAACTGTGACACGAAGATATTATACCGTTAGTTTACTAATGACACCGCGAAGCTGTACCACCAGCACAGGACAGTGATTATGCTTCATTCATTATTTATCCTTTTGCTAAATGAGACGCTGACATTTTCAAAAATTACTTTGAGGTTTCTTAATTGTCGGCAGCAGGATGGACTAGAAGGAGCTCTCCTTCCTCTTAGTTACTTATCCAAACCTCAGAAGTGTTATTAGCAAAAAATAAATAATAAATAAAATGCAATCTGCAGCCTTTCTGGTGGCTGTTGATTTTTCTGAAGGCAGGAGTTGCGGTGTTCGGTCAGCATTTGCGCCGAGCAGAAGGTTTTGGTGGCCACCCAGGTCCTCCAGTGAAAGGCGTCCTTGCTGCCACTAGCAGAGAGCCTAGCTTAATTTGGTAACTTGGAATAGAAATGTTATATCAAGTTTTGAGTGCTTTGGTCCAAACTGACAGAAAACCATCCCACCCTTCTCCGTGGGTGATTAAAACGGCTGTTTGCAGCTCTGACTGTTCTCTCGGTAACATTTTTGCACTTTATTGATCGGTAATTTAATTTCCTTGTTAGCATTACTAAAAAGGGAGCATTTACATACCGGGCGCTCTAACACCAAATAGACATGTTGCAATCAGCA